>NC_029776.3:105255531-105269191 GCF_000817695.3 Arachis duranensis
TATATATAAGGAAGAATATTATTATGGACAAAATAACAACAATAATAATAGAGTTTAATTTTGATGCACTAATAGTGTAAAACGTTTTACACTGTCATGTAATCATATTCATTCTTTTGAATGAACATTTTGGTCGATGTAAAAAGTAGTTTTTTTTACTAATATGACGTTATATAATTGAATTCATGTGTAAATTACTTTACACTAATAGTGTATCAAAATTAAAATAATAATAATAATAATAATAATAATAATAATAATAATAATAATAATAATAATAATAATAAATAAATAAATAAATAAATACTAAATGCAATTTAATATATATATATATGTATGTATGTATGTATAGTTTCATTAGTTTAAATTTTTAAAATAAATGATTTCATAACAATATAATATGGAGGAAAAAAAAGGAAATTTATTTGTTTTAGTATATAAAAAAGGATCATTAAGATGGTGATTGTTGAGTAAGATCTAATTTGATTAAGGTAATCTCAAATTAATTGAAATGAGGATATATATAGTCCTAACTACTAAAGGTAGGGATACATAATAGGAGAAGCTAAGAAGAAAAGAAAAGAAAAAGAGGAGCACCAATGGTGAATAGAGAATGTTGGATTTGATGAGATGAAATGAAATGATAATCACCAACATGTCACCCAAAAGGTGGATAAGAATTCTACATTTGTCACGGGAAAGGGTGCTTGAATTAGTAATGAACTAAAGTCAAACCTTTTGAGAAACATAAACTCTCATCTCATTCAATTCACCTTTCAACTTCTTTAATCAACATAAAGTTTCCAATACTTGAACTCATTCAGACGCGCACATGTCTTTACTTTATTTTGAAAAAGAAAATGATAACCTAATATATAGGATTTGAGAGGATTTTATGATATTAAACTATGTTTAGTTACATAACCAAATTTTAAACAAATGTCAGCTGTTTGAATGTCACCTTGTGCATGCTACAAATTTTTAAATGAAGTTCTGATCAGCGACATATTAGTTCTTGGCCTAGAGCTATCATAAGAAATAAAAAAAAAACTGTTTAATTACATTTATTAATTATAAAAAAATATATCATCACCTACATTCTAGAAGCTAGACATATGTATATTGAATCACTTATGATAATTAAATACTTAAGAGATATTTCCTTGAATTTTTAATATTCTTCTTTCAAAGTCTGAATCCGAATGTTGTTTATTATGATCTATTATAGTGGAAGCATTTTCAAACATTTACAAAGTTGTCTCTTAGGAAAACAAAGTCTTCGTTCACATCATGGGGCAATACAATTTTTTTCCCAAAAAAAATGGAATCAAAGTTTATGGCATGTTTAACCTTTTGTAGTTTAGATAGTTGATTTAATTTATGGTCTTTCATATTAAAATTTATTCATAAACATATTTAGTAAGTTTGTGTTTCAGCATATTTTGTATCTTAAACTAAGGGGTAGGTCAAGTAAAAAAAAAAAAGGAAAAAGAAAAAAAATTGATGTAACATGCATGTGGGAGAGGAGCAAATCTTAGTAATTAACTTAGATACAAATGAATAGTCAAAATTAAGTATATTAATTAACAATCACATGATAACCTAAAATAGCCATAAAATTTTATGTTTCAGCCTTGACCAATTCATATTTATATATTTAACTAACTATTCTTCTCACTAGGCTTAATTTAAGGTATAAATTCAATTTGCAAACTTCAATGACACTATAAAAGTGTAATCTAAATTTAAAAGTATACATGAAGCATAACACTGTGTCAAGTGGAACTTTGAAACTGGTTTAAGCATCCTAACTTGAAATTTGATGATCATATCTGAATCTTAGAAATTGGTAATCTCTACAAGTGTTTGAGAACCATGACACCAAAAGCAATACCAAGGAATGTTGCAATTGCGACTCCAAAAATGCCTGCAAGAATTCCAGGAACCACCAAAGATTCCCAGCGTTTTGCCTTGGCCATGCCACAGGCTGTTGTAGGTCCTCCAATGTTGGCATTTGATGCTAACAACAACAGTTTCAGATCCAACTTAAACAGTTTCCCCAATCCTAGAACCACAAGAAGATGGATACTAACTTGAACTAATGCAAACAAGAAGATGCTTGGAGCAGTCTTTATCACATTCCATATACTTCCACTCGCTCCCACCACCGCGAAAAATACCTGGCAAATCACACCTCATGTCACATTTACCAAATTGATTGCACATTTTCAATATATATTGGTACCCTTGATTTGTAAAATGACACTAAAATTTATATTTTAATATATATTTTGTATAGATGACTGATTTAGTGTCTATTTTTTTTTGTATGTATGTAACATAATTGTTTTATAAAATATGACATTGTCCTCCGCTTATAATTCTGGTGACACTACAGCTTACTCCCTTAAAATTTGTAAAAGAGGACTAAAGGAGAAGATCAATGTCAATATGACAAATTCAGAAACATCTTATGTAATATCATTTAATCTCAAGAAAGATCAGAGTAATTTACCCTTTTTCTGAATCTCCATTCCACATCAATTCTCTTAAATTTTTATAAACTGATAATTATGTGGCCTATTTTAGGCAACTACTAGTGTCTTAACTTAAATTGGCAAAATTTAAGACTTTGTTCTTGATAGCTATGCAGTTCTTGTTACCTGCATCAACACCAGTGCAAGAGTTCCAGATAATTTTATGACTACAATAGCCGTGGTGGCAGGAAGCGTTCCTCCTTGAATTCCAGATAATTTTATTACGTATGCAGCAACTTTACATATTACAAACTTTTTTTCAGTAAAAAATATTTGTTTTCTAATTTTAGTATTTTTGCAAATTTTTTTAAGTAAAAATAAAAATATTAAAAAATTAAGAAAATATATTTTTTAAAAAAATTATAATTCTCATTTTTTTATAGATATTGAAAAAAATATTTTAACATAATAAATAAATAATATATTATTGCATTTAATTGATATTTAAAAATAATACGTTTTATATCTCCGCTAGGTAACTCACTCAATCTGCTAACTACCTATCAACTCAGATGGGCTCCGTAACAAAAAGCCCAAACAATTGAAAAAACACCCCAAAAACTCACCCACTAGTTACCTTTTCACACTCGGTAAAAATTCAAAAATTCACTGCACAATCCTTGCCCTTCTTCCCTCACTCGCCATCCCGGCTGCGCCGCCGTCATCCGCCGGTGAAGTCACCGGAAACGTGGAACGGCCACCAGTGCCGAGTCTTACGCTGCCAGTCGCGAGCTCCGTTCAACATCGCTGCCGCCGAGTTGACCAACCCGCCGCCTCCACCCAATTCCAGGCGTCGTCTTTGCCGGCGCCTCCACGCGCGTTCTGAGCGAGGTCCGTGCCTACCGTCGTCGCCGACCTTCCTCCTTTCCGCGCTACCCGCTGCTGCGGCGCCACCCTCCCACCGTGAGTCCCCTGTCCCTATTTTTAGCGCGTTTGAATATGTATCTGTTTCTTTTTTTCAAACCCTATAATGGAGGGAAGAAATAATTGGGTTTTTTTTTTTCCATTTGATTTGTGTTTAATAATGCTGAATTGAATGCAATTATAGATTGGATGTTACTGTTATTATAGATTGTATAACTTTTTTAAGAAGAAATTTTTGTTCTTTTCGAT
The DNA here is from genome assembly GCF_000817695.3 of Arachis duranensis. Lineage (NCBI taxonomy): Eukaryota > Viridiplantae > Streptophyta > Magnoliopsida > Fabales > Fabaceae > Arachis > Arachis duranensis. The sequence continues at coordinate 105,259,182 of NC_029776.3, forward strand.
TCAAAAAGTGGATGATTTAAATTGTTTTTTACACTGTTGTTTGTTCCCTGAATTTGTGGATTCTGCATGCACGCGTTGAACAGGCTTTTTGTTCGTCTCCTCTGAGATTTGAGATTAAATAGCGAACATGTACCTTGACATACCCTAATTCTGAAACATGGGTGAGACTGATCGATGGGCAGCCATTCATCCAGATATGTTGAACGAAATTACAAAGCGACTCCATTCCTACTACAACCGCATCCCACTTCGACTGGTTTGCAAGGAATGGAACCTCAAACTCGGAAGCAACGAAATTCCATGGTTGCTATTACCTGAAGAAACTTTCAAGACTAGTTTTGATGAAGAGGAGGAGGAGATCTACAGTCTGATGCATTTACCTGTTGCCGATGAAGACACACTTGAGACTAAGGTTCTTGAAGAGAAGGGAGTCTACCATGCCATGCTGCCAGGTATGCAGATGCTGGACATCCTCATTCGTGGTTCCTGTTATGGATGGTTGATCACCCTAACAATATCCGAAGGTAAGATGCAAATGTTAAATCCATTTACAAAGATGCATTTCGATCTTCCTCCACTGTCAACTTTTCCCAATATAATCGAGTATAATCCTGGAGATGATGAATATACTTTTTGGGATTTTTTCGACAAAATCTCTAACCGAGAGCGCGATTATATGCACAAGATCCAAGTTTGGAAGGTTGTCATAAATTCAGCTCCTAACAATGATAACAAAGATTTTATGGCGGTGGCTATATATGGACATCGCAGAAGATTAGCCTTTTACAAACCTAACAACAAGAGATGGTCATGGTCTGGCTTCACAAGAAACACAAATTTCGAAGATGTCATATTTTTTAAGGAGAAGATTATATGCTGTAAACTATGGTGGCCAGATATACGAATTTGATGCAAACACAGAATCTGGGACTGTTGTGAGAGGAATCCATGCCCCACCTCCAATTGGGTTTACCCCATCCACTTCTAAGTTGAAGTATCTGGTTGGATGTGCCAATGGAAATATATTGATGTTGGTAAGACTTTTTGCTCGGTTGAGGGGCATAGGGAAGGAATTGGAGACTAAGAAATTTGATATCTATGAACTGAGAAAAGGTTCCAAAACATGGTCAAGATTACATAGTTTAGGGAATTAAGTAGTCTTCATCGGATTCAATTCCAGTGTTCAGATGTTACCTACCAATTTTCTAGACAAAGGAAATCAAATTTACTACACGGATAACTTAATAGAGCTGAAATCACAAGACTTTGCTTCCACATGTGACACTGGAATCTTCAACTTGAAGGATAGAAGTTTCCGAAGAATAGTACGGGATGTCAAATTTTTCTGTCCTCCTGTTTGGTGTTATCCCAATCAACATCTCTAGATTTTTGATTGCCTCTCTTCTCTGATGTAGTTACTCTTGTTATTCAGTTTTTCGGAACAATGTTGTTTAGGTTTTTTTAATTGATTAATAAGTGGTTATAATAGTAGTTTTGTGTTTATATATTTTTACTTACAAAAATGTTATTTACACACAAGTCAATCATCAAAATTAGTTATTAGTATATAAATTAATTTATTTTTAATGTGTATTTTATTTTCTAATATGTATTTTATCTTAATGATTAATTTAGTAGTTACCTAATATGATTATTTTACTTGTAAAGTGTTAAAAATATGTGATATGAATATGATGTGACGAAAAAATACCAAGAGGTAGGTAGATTCCAATATATATAAGGAAGAAAATTATTGTGACACTAAAGTTTATATTTTAATATGTATTTTATTTAGGTGACTAATTTGGTGTCTATTTTTTTGTATGTACGTAACATGGTTGTTTTTGTAAAATATGACATTGCCCTCCCCTTATAATTTAGGTGGCACTACACCTAACTCTCTTGAAATTTGTAAAAGAGGAGAAGATCAATGTGAATTTGACAAATTCAAAAACATCTTTTGTAATATCATTTAATCTCAAGGAAGATCAGAGTAATTTACCCTTTTTTCTTCTCCTTCCCAATCTCCATTCCACATCAACTCTCTTAAATTTTTATGAACTGATAATTATGTGGCCTATTTTATGCAACTACTAGTGTCTTAACTTAATTTGGCAAAATTTAAGACTTTGTTCTTGTTACCTGCATCAAGACCAGTGCAAGAGTGTGACCGGCAGGTCCGAGGGAACCAATCTGCTTAGGGAGAAGAGTGGCTAAAATGACTATGATAGCCGTCGCCGCCGGGAGCGTTCCTCCTTGAATTCCAGATAATTTTGTTAGGTATGCAGCAACTTTACATATTACAAAAGATGTAGCAAGAGCTGTAGAGCTCTGCAACACAGGGATGTTGCCCTGATAATCCAATTCCAAATCAGTTGCATTATCTGCCAAGATTACTCACCAAAATCAATCTAAGAGTTCTGATAATGTGACTTTGATATCCAAATTCTTGCTCTTATGTTAGGATACTGTTTTAGGATTTGTACCTGTGGTTGTTGGAGGTGCAGCCTCAGGAGGAATTTTAGAAGCCAATGCAAACAATACCAAGAAATATAAAGCGCATATAACATTATCCGCGGCCACTCCTGCAGCTAGAACCGACGCGGACATGCCAAGCGCCTCTGAAATGGCAACATAATTAACAGCTACAGTAATCAACAAGAAAACAGGACAAAGGAAATTCATTCAGTTATCATGTTTTTATAACTGTTAAAATGAATGTTCACATTCAAAATAAGTTCACTAGTTAAGGCTGGTTAGTAGAATGCTAAGGTTTTAAAGGATATCCTATCACAAAAACTTCAACATATTGAAATTTTAATCTACATCCATGCATTTAAATTCAGAGGCAAATTGTTTGAGCACTTACATCCACCAATATAACTACCCATGAGAGCAGCAGCTATTTTCCAGTTATCAGAGCCGAGAGATCGCATAGGCACTATTAGAAACGCTACTAGAGTACCAACAATTGTAGCCACTGCCATCCACCACATGATTAAAAATCAAATTACTTTATAAATATCAGCTAAGAAAAAATGTTTAGGGAATGCATTAAGTTGTTATCAGTATCACCTGAACCAAGCAAGAAAGCTAAGAGCAGCGTCCCGGTGGAACGCACCACTTGATGCAAGTTTGCTCTAAACAATAGCAATGGAATGGTTAAGGGTAGGAGAAACTCCAAGACAAGAGAATATGCTGGTGCTTCATATGGAAGTATTCCTAAATTGCTTGCTGCAAGCCCAACTAATGTGCTCACCAGAGCAGCACTTACCATGCTCCCAATCTTGGTTTTCTCTGACCTTGCATTCCACACAAACATGTTCATATATACTTAATAGAATAGTCTGTGTTACTCAGAATATATATGACAGGAAATTCCATATACTTAACAGTCACATTTTGCTTAACTCAAGTACTAATCTCCTATAAACCCAAAATCTGAAATTCTGAATGTAATCTTGTATTACTTACTTGAGTTTCCAGCTTCCAAGAAACTTGGAACTCAGGATTCTCACGAGGAACATGTTCATATGTACAATTAAGTAAAGCTTTTACTACAAGTAAAACCGAAACATGAAGAAGAAGAAAAAGAAGGGGAAATTTATAAACTTTCTGTGGTTTTCAGATGAACCAAACAAAAGGGGCATCGAAAACAGATACCAAGTTAGGATAAAGTGGTGAGATAGATGAGAGAGATGAATGAATACTGACCAGAGACCAAAGGCACCAATGGAGAAGAGAGTTGACCAAGTTGCCCAGTGGTCATTAGGGGATATGATGGGTTGACTCAACTGTGACTTCACTACTACCGAAACACTTGGACGTGAACGAGGTTTCTTCCACAAAAACGAGGTTGTGGTCCTTCTTCGCAGTGGAACTACAAACGGGTTGAAAGAAGGAAGGAGTGACACGTGGCACGGGGGGATTGGGGGTGATGCAGAAAAGACGGTGAGCGGCGGTGACCACAGTATCGGGATGGAAGCCATGTTGGCAAGGGCTGGGCTGAGCTGAGCTGAGATTGGAGAATGGCTTATCTATCTATCTATCTATCTCGTTGCATTTCACCTGGCAAAAGGACATGGTTTAACACGTGCATTGCACAGTGACTTGGTGAATGTTTCACTCTTAGAAACCTTGATAGTAACATTGTTAATCACTAGATTGTGAATTTGTGATCTCAAATTCTTTTGGGATAAGGAGGGTATACATTTTTTGGACAATTCACTCAAATAAAACAATTTGGAGTTTACATTTATAGAAAGTTTAGGACAACATTTTTATTAAAATTTGTTCCGTACTTAATCAGTAAAAAATTAAGTAATTTTATACTATTAGATTTAATTTCATATAATTAAAAAATTATTAATGACTAATTAATGGCTAAAAATCATAAAATCTACTGATCTCTTAACACTCCTCTTATATTTATATAAATACAATAAAATGACATAAATTGAAATTAATAAAAAACATACATTTAAAATTGAAATAGAAAATAAAAGGAATAGATTAAAATTCGATATAAAGAGAATCATTTTACGTTTTTTTTTTTATTTTTTGATACAATAAGAAAGTGACTCTTCAACTTAATTTGTTCACACCATAGTTTGTGAATTGAATTGAAGGGACTTCTCAACCTTCTACCAATTTCCCGTGCAACAAGAGATGAACTCACTCAACTTCATTTGTTCACACTATGTGTCATCTCGAAACAAAAAAAGTGTTTTGACACTTTTAATCACTCAATCTACAACTACAATAGCTATGAAAGTATTTATAACCTCTTAACAAGTTAAAATAAATAAAATCCTAAAGTCCACGAACATAAAGTCCAATTTAGTAACTAAATAAACAAAAATCAAAATACATAAAAATAAACTAATTACTTTTAAATAATATTTGATCTCTTCATATCACGAGTATTTGAAACACGTATCATTCTTCTTCTCTTCAAAAAAAGCTTCGTCATCGAATCTTGTAGCGGAAAAAATAGTATAAGAAAAAGGACAAATATAAAAAAGATAATTTCTTTTTTCTATATTCTTCTCTTTTTTATATTTTTTGCACTGTATACTTTTATTTTTTTAAATATAAAATCAACAAGAACTACTAGATAATAGTGAAATACAAATAAGAATGACAAGAACATAAAGAAGGATGTGAAATATATTCGACTCTTTTTTGTTTGGATATAAGAAGAACAGACATAGTTTAAGAAGGATTAATCTAATACTTGAGTTCTGATACTGATGCGTGATCATCTTTTCTATCTTTTCCTAATGAATTTACATTCAAATTGTTGAGTTTAATCAAGATTTAAATATCTTTTAGCCACTATGGATGCTACTTTGAGTTGTGTGCATTTCCGTTTATTTCAGGTAGCATTCGGATGGATTTGACGGAGTTTTGTAGCAGAAAAGGAAGAAAGCGAATGATGCTGTCAACCCCGACCTCATTGCAATCAAACAAAAATAACTTGAGCTATAGAGTTTCAATTGACGTGATTTTAGCGACATTGGAAAAATAATTTCCAGATCTTTCCAACGATATATAATAATATACCATTTTCTTCCATTTCGCACGGCCTCCTCTACGCTGAACTTGGCTCTTTCCAAGTTCAGCACCAGCCCAACACTCCAAGGGAAGAAACAGGCATCACCCCACGCTGAACTTGGATTAATCCAAGTTCAGCGTGGACTCAAAGGAAACCAATAAAGAAGCATCTGCCTCCTCCACGTTGAACTTGGCTCCTTCTAAGTTCAGCGTGAACCTTAATGAATCAAGTGGTCCCAAATACATCCAGAGGCTGCACGAGAAGTAATTAATCAATTTTGATTAAACTTTATTTCTTTTATAGATAGGAAAAGATATTATTTAATTTTTAGAAAATATATTTTACATTAATTAGGATTAGATATAAAAGGGAAAAGAATCAGCCCTTCAGGCTCATCTATTCTCTTTTACCTCATTCTGCAATTTACTTGAATCCTAGTTTTTTTCTCTGAACCATGAGCAATCAAACCTCTACTGTTAAGGTTAGGAGTTCTGTCTATTGTATGAATTGATACTATTATTTTTCTATTTTAATTCATGTACTGATTTATATTCAAGAATTATTTTCGTTCTTTATCTTATGAATTTGGGTGGAACGGAAGTATGACCCTTGTTCTAATTGAGTTCTTGTATAACTTGGAAAAGCTCTTTACTTGAATAACAGTTTGAAAATATATTCTCCTAAACTTCTAATTATCTGGACTTAACGGGATACGTGACATATAATCCTCTTATATTTAGGTAATTAGGATTTTTATGGCATATAAACTAGAATTAAACTTCACCATCTAATTGGAATTAAGTGACCAAAGAATTGGTGGTTGATGAATTTTAGAGGAGACTAAAAAGGTCTAAGGAATTAGGGTTTAGTCACATAGAGTTTTCATGATTTGAATCTTGCATGATTAAAATAGTTAGTAATAAAAGTCAATCCAGAAAATAGATATCTCTGAAACATTAACTGTTTCTCCATATATTATTCACAACTTGTTTACTACTTGCTTTCTGATATTCTGAATTTACTGTTAATGCGTTTGAACTTTCTCAACACCATTTTTTGCTTGCCTAACTAAGTAAATTAATCAATCATTGTTGCTTAGTCCATCAATCTTTGTGAGATCGACCCTCATTCACTTGAGGTATTATTTGGTACGACCCAGTGCACTTACTGATTAGTTTGTGGTTGTAAATTTCGCACCAAATACCAAATGATATGAAAAAAAGATAAAAACAAAATAACATGAATTGAAATTAAATAAGAAAGATACATTAAAATTAAAATAGAAAATAAAAGAGATAGATTAAAATTGGTTATCACTTACTTTTTATCCAATTTCTTGATATAGCAACAAAAGAACTCCTCAACTTAATTTGTTCATGTCACAAGTTGGGAATTGAATCGAAAAGACCTTATATCCAATTCACCATACAATAAGAAAGGGACTCACTCAATCTCAATTGTCTATATCATGATTTCGTCTTGAAACCAAAAAAGTATTTTGGCACTTCTAATCACTCAATCTACGACTACAATAGCTAAAGAGGTATTTATAACCTCTTAGTAGGTTAAAACAAAAAAAATCTTAAAACCCACAAACATAAAGTTCAATTTATTAAGAGGCGGATTTACATATAAACGTAAAACTTTTATTACGATTTATATAAAAAAAACATTTAACCATACACTGCCTTAATCCTACTACGATTTATGAAAAGCTACGTCTCTATAGCTGTATTTGTTTACAGAGACAGGACATTGAGACATGGATATTGAGACATAAAAATCGTGTTTGACAGAAAAGACATTGACAGAAATAATGTGTCAGAGATATTGAATTAGTGTATTTTGTGTCAATCCTGACAGAAAGGACACGGAGACACTAACAAAATAAACAGCTTATTTTTTATTTTTTCTTTCATTATTCTTGTTAATTTTTCATAATTATCTTTTTTATTATTATATTTTTCGTCTCAAATTTTTTTAATAGAAAAAAATGAGAATAAATTATATTTTCATAATTTATTCTAGTTTATCACCAAACAAAATACAAGAACACAAAATTTTGTATCTCTATCCTTTATGTCTTATTTTCAATGTTTTGTCTTGTCCTGTTCTCAGAAACAAACGCAGCCTATGTATATTAATTGAAAAAAATTATTTTGATGAAGAAAATTATTATTTTTTTAATATAAAGATAATGTTACGGTAAAAAGAATTGGGAAAAGATAAAGATGATTTTTTTTAGAATAAAAGAAAAACTACAAAAAAAGAAATTATCATATACAATACACATGTTTTTTAAAATTAAGTATAATTTTTTGTTTTTCATTCAATTTTATTTTTTATCAAAAAATTTCCTTAAAATAACCCTAACTATATAATCACTCACCTAAATTCTAAAATCCCCACTACTATCACTTTAACATGGTTCATAGTATTTCATTTTTACCTTAGAATAACTAATTATAGTTTTTTGGTGACTATAACTAATTATAGTTTAGCAAAATGGTTCTCACTTATATTTTTTATTGGTTTGTTTAGGAGTGGTTATAGTTTGGACTTTTAAACACTCAAATTGTATTAATTTTATCATTCATGAAATTAAACTAGAATCGAATTAAAAAAAACTGGTTCTAAATAGGTTAAAAAAAATAAAAACCGGTTTTAAACCAATTTTAATATTTAAATTTAAATTATTTTTTAATATCTAGTTTTGAAATTATATTTTTAATTTCAAAAACCAAATTTTTTTAACAAAAAATTTAATTTTAAAATCAATTTTTAAAAATTCAATTTTCAAACTAAATTTTTTAACCAAAAACCTAATTTTAAAATCAATTTTTGAGAAATTTAATTTTCAAACTATAAATTTTTTTAAAATAAAATTAATATTAAAATCTTTTTTAACTACATAGATTCATTGCAACTTAAATTTCGTTCTTTATAAAAAAGAACCTATATATATAGTTTAAAAAAAATTAAAACTAGAAAATAACTTTAGAAACAAACTCCAAATATAAAGCAAATAGATAAATACCGCATGTGTCTAAACTCGCACTACCACTTAACTTCAATATTCCAAGATTAGAGTAAAAAAACATACAAGCCTTCCTCTTAAACATGGCAGTGAATTGTTCACTCATCTTCTAAACATCTCCAAAGTTGAGTTACCAATAAAAGTCAAATTCATGAAAAATCCTCTTGGGGTAATGTCACAGACAGTTGATTTTACATTATTTAAAATCTATTCAACAAAATAAGATGAATTCTTGTTTTGAACAAGTTCAAAGTTCAAAATTATAGTTCTCTCTTCCCTTTATTAACAAAATTGGAGAATAAAAAATACAGTCAAACAAAGATTAAAAAAATAAAAAAAAACTAAAGCTCCAGTTAGAAGAATGAAGAATAACAGCAGCATCAAAAAGTTCAGTAGGCTCAAACCAAGAGGAACAATACTTATCAACAGCAATTATCAACTGATGAAAAAATTTAAAAAAAAGTACAAGGAGACAATAAATTTAAAGTATAATGTATATAATAGAAGTAAAATAATTAAAATGAGCTGATAATTAAATTAATTTGATTTAGAACAATAGCAGTTACGGAATGTATATAATATGGATAAAATTAAAATTAATATAAACTGAAAATTAAATTAACTAATTTAAATAAGAAAAAAGCACTAGTAGAGAAATGAGAAGAGGTGAGGCTTTCAACAGTAGAAGAAGAAGAGCCGAATAAGAAGAGGACTGGATTTATGCGTGATTAAGTGTAAACTGGTTCTTGAATCAGAGTTAAAATTATTTTTAAATTTAGATCTTAATTTAGATCATAATCTGTAACTACATTTAAAATTAATTAAATAATTTAGATTAAAAATTAAATTATAAAATAAATTTAATTTTCTTTTATTTAAAATTTTTTTTTTAATAGTTTATTTTGAATTTGGTTTAAAACCCAAAAATCTATAATTTTTTTACACACCCTTACTTGATCTTAATAAACACTCTCTACACAAATTAGTTTATTTCAATAAATACTTTTTTGTTATTTATTCATTATCTAGACTTATTTATATCGTTTAAATTTGTTTTGACAATTTAAAAACAAATTTAGAATTAGGTCTCTTCATATACCACGAAAATTATTGTATTTGTGTAAATATGAATCTCAAATATTTTATTCAAATAAATTGTTCTAATTTTTTAGTTTATGCATCATTAATGTTACCTATTTCTAAGTTATAAACTAATATTTGTACTTATCTAAAATTTGATATAATGTCATGTCATAAAGTAAATTGTCTCAAGCTTTAAAATAAAATAATAAAAAAAATAGCTAAGTCAAATAAGTGCATCAGCACAAGTGTTTAATGGGTCTCAATGCTGTCTTTACGAACAAAGGGGCCACGAAAATCCATTCGGATACTAAACATCAGAATTTCCCCATTGTA
>NC_029776.3:105269198-105310666 GCF_000817695.3 Arachis duranensis
GGAGGAAATGCAAGAAACAGAAGCACAGGTTCAGGAATTAGTTTCAGGGTAGTTACTGTTTGGCTTGTTGTGGTTATTGCGTAGTGTGCTGTTATTGCGTAATGAAGATCTCAAATTCTTTTGGGATCAATTGGGTGTAAATCTTTTGGTTTATGTATCATCAAAGTTGCCTATCTCAAGATATAACTTACTTTGTAATACAAATAAGTGGATACAATAATAATCAAAGATTGTAGTGCAAAACTAATATTTATACATCTTTTAAATTTAAAGATTCCTCCTTAATATAATGTCATGATAAAGCAAATTGCTTCAGGCTTAAAAAAAAAAAAAAGCTAAGTCAAATATATGACATTCTAGTTTATAGGTGCCACCAATACGTGCGCCTCCTTCAATTTTATAGTCCATACTTGGTTGGTTCAAGAAATATCATCATTTTGCTTCTGCTTCTGGTAAGATGCAACTTGTGTCCTTCACCAGTTGCTTTCGTAGGGTTATCGGCTGTTTCCAACATGTACTTCTCACCCGTAAGGCGAATAACCAACGGCCGGCCACAAGCTAACTTTCCATGCATTTTTTCCTTGGCCAATTTTGCTTCCTGCATACTCACTTTAACAATGGAAATCAGGGACTTGCTTGAGAGCCAAGTAACTAAAGTATGCAATCAACCCTATTTGGGTAAATATAAATTCTAAATGTTTTATTTAGGTAAATTGTCCTAATTTTTTTTTATTATATATTATTAATGTTGTTTATTTCTAAGATATAAACTAATACTTGTACACCTCTTAAATTTAAAGATTTACTGTCAAATTATGTAACTGTTTTTAACTATCAATTTTATATGAAGTCGATCGGACCTGAATTTTCATCATTATTAATATTAACATATGTTGGGGTGGTTGTATTATTAATGGTGTAGTGAGTTATTAGGGGTGTATGCGGATCAGATCGAATCAGATATGGCCAAAATTTCGATCCGATCCGCATTAAAATCATCGGATCGGATCCAGTATCTGCAGTTTTTAAGTTTGGATATCGGATATATTCGCAAAACGCAAAAATACTTTTAAAAACTTATTTTTATTAAAAAATATCGATAAAATTCATTTTTTCTATTCTTTTAAATATGTTTACTCTTAAAATAATATTAAACATATTTTTCTTAAATAATAAATTAAAATAATACAACATATATGATAATTATTAATTGAAATAAAACATAAAAAGAATATTTACTTATTTTTTTTATTTTTGCGGATATGTAGATACTAACAATTCAATTCGATTAGTGTGTGGATCCGATCCAAAAATTTTGCGGATCCACAAATTTTTTATCAGATTCAGAAAAATATCGCGAATATGCGGATTGAATCCGATCCAAGAACACTCCACTGAGTTAGGTCGTAACCGGTTCTTTCTGTGGGTGTGGGTCTTGTTTATGGCCCATGTGATGAACAAAAACAAAAAGGCAAGTATAATGTCCAAAATGAAATGATGACCGTCCGATCTAGGTCATTGCCAATTTCAATTCATCCATTCATCAAGTACCCTACCATATAATCTGTCTCTGCGGCGCCTTTTCTCCTCTCTTCTAAAAACCCTAACGCAGCAGAGGGAGCAGATCAAAGAAGATGGTGCAGCGTCTTACCTATCGGAAGCGCCACAGCTATGCTACGAAATCGAATCAACACAGAGTGGTGAAGACTCCTGGTGGCAAGCTCGTTTACCAGACCACCAAGAAGAGAGCCAGCGGCCCTAAGTGCCCCGTCACTGGCAAGAGGATTCAGGGTGTATGTCCCTCTTTCTTTTTTTCTGTTTCCATTTTCATTTCCTTTTCTCCTTTCGTATAAATTTGATGTGCTTTGTTGTTCCCTGTAGAAGTTGTTTGTTTTTTTTTCTTGCATTTCAATTGTATTTTTCAATTGCTAGTGTTTGTGTAGTTGGAGATGCATGGGTGGAGAGCACTGATGCATTTTAGAAGAATCTGGGAACTGTAGGAGTTTACATTAGGGTTCGGGTAGCTGAGTAGTGCGATCACTGAGAAGAGTAATTAAAATGGAGCTATTTTGCATTTAGGATAAAACTGGGAGTCTGCAACTCTCCATGGGTTTGCAGCATATTGTGTCGATGTACAAATATAACTGGCATTTGCAGCTTTAGGTTACTTGTCTGATATGAGACTGAATCGATTTGTGCTTGTTGAGGGGACAAATTAATTTTATGAGATTCCTGTTTAGTAGTTTAGCTTGTTGTGAAAGTTTGATTCTTGTTTAGTACTTTAGCTTTTTGATACTTTTCCTTGAGTGGAATTTCAATTTTCTTGATATTTAAGATATGAGTTTTGTGCAAACATGATATTGGTGCAGTGGCATTGTTTGGTCTATGCAACTGGCCCATCATTGGGATAAGGCTCTAAGCTTAATTATCCAGAGCATAGTGAATATGCAGATGTTTATGCATCATACATGTTTTACCGTGCTTTGTCAAGTGTATTTTACTGCAAGGGATTTGTTTGTACAAGAGTATTTTTACATTTGAGGCATATAACTTTTGTATTTTTAAGTTTGTACAATGGTGTCTACAGAGCTAAGGTTATTTTGTTATAATGTGATTTATGGTTGATAATTGCAGATTCCACACTTGAGGCCGGCCGAATACAAGAGATCAAGGTTGCCTAGAAATCGCAGGACTGTGAACCGTGCATATGGAGGGGTTTTGTCTGGAAGCGCTGTTAGGGAAAGGTTTGTTTTCGACGTAGTGATATATCTTCTATAATATCTACTTTTAGGTGTTTCTTGCTTATGTGCTCCATGATTCTGTAGGATTATTCGCGCTTTTTTGGTTGAAGAGCAAAAGATTGTGAAGAAGGTGTTGAAGATCCAAAAAGCTAAGGAAAAGCAATCCTTGAAGGGTTAAGTTTGGAAGACAAAATGGAATCATATCTTTTTGGAGGACTCTTAGGTTTGAGTGATTATAGTAAATCACAAATTTTATTAGTGTTATTGTGGTGTTCATTGTTCTTGTTGGCTTGGCTGAACACATTCCAATACGGTTGTTAACAAATTCATTTCTATACAGTTTTGTTTATCTCAAGATTCGATGTTATTTTCATCTTGATTTCTAAATATTACTCGACTCTTACACTTCAGAAATGTGGCCATCAACATAAAACAATAAATTTGTAATTCAATACGTGTATTGAGTTATGAATGTACATAAATTCCTAAGCAACATACATAGTGTTGAGTTATGAAGAAAGGACATGGATATTGGACATGTACATACACTATTTTTAATTTTTTTTTTTTGTGAAATATCAGAACTTGGTATATATATATATAAAATATAAAGTGTTTTTTCAAATAAATTTTAAAAGTATATTGATATTTTATTAATAATAAAGTACAAATAAATTTTTTTAAGTGGTTTTAATGTTTTATTAATTGTATAAAATGTTTAAGATAAGTTTTTGTTTTAATAAATAATAAGATATATTATTTCATAATTCATTTTAAGAAGATAAATTAAGAATAAGGTTTGATACCGTGTTGAGCATCTTATTTTGATAGTGATAGATAATTAGATAGAGTTGGGAATAGCAATTGTGGAGTAAGTATATAGGAAATAATAATGTCACTCTTACTTTTCATAATTCAACTTACATAATATTTTTGCATTGTATATTTGTATGAATTTACCAAAAAAAAAGTGACATTAAAATAAGAATGACAATATTATTTCCTTATTTATAATTATCTATTTGACTATTTATATGGAATTGAAACAGAAACAGAACTTTTTATTTTTAAACCAGGATGAGGAGGTTGTTCCTTTACCCTACATAAGGCAACATGTCACATTAAAACAACTGCACTTAATTTAGTAGCATATGAAGACTACTCATTTCCAGGTGCTTCCAATCCAACTAGTCAACTACTAAAGTTCCAAAGCTCAGAGACATCAGGTGTGGGAGCCGTTGAAGAAGCTGGATTGCTCAAGAAAATCTTGCTTGCTTCTCTTCTTTCGATATGAGGATGGGATAGCTGGCTGGCATTGTCTGAACAAAGCTAGCAAAATCAAAGTTAGTAATATCAAAATCACAAATTTGTACCGGAAAATAATGATGTTAATAGGAGTCTGGATTCTCGGTGAATTTTGTGCTGGATTATATATAATTTTCACCATTGTTCTTTACAATACTTTTTATATTTATGTTTTTAAGCTATGTCGTAAGTGACAAATAATATCAGTTATACGGATGAATCACTTTGGCTATTGAAATATTAAACGTTTCAATTTGGTGTATGAAAAATACAAATGCGAGTCAAATTGATCTGTAGATTAAATTAAAATGTTAAATCTTTTACAATTCAAATTAACTCGCATAATTTTTTGATGGGCGAAATTTGAAGCTAACAGATACCGGCAAGTGCACCAAATTGTTCAAATAATATACGTAATTGATCACGTATATAAAACTTATTTACATAATCAGTTTTATTAAGATTTAATTCCAAAAGATATATATTTTTCCAATTTTACTGGTTTGAGATGTAAGGAACTGATAAAAAAAATAAATGTTGATATATTAATAACAAAAAATGTAAATTGATTACAAACATGTAATACTAATAACAAGCACAGTGCTGTTATTTAGTTTATACAAGTAACTGACTTTAAAAGCAATTAAAAATTTATTATTAACAATCTTAAATTACTCTTGACTAATTTTTATGAATAAAATTTAATAAGGAACTCACACGCTTTTTTTTTAAGATAAAGAAAATATTTCATTTCATTAGAAAGAAAATATGAAATTTGAAATTTAAGACATGAAAAAAAATGAAAACTCTCAAATTTTATAATACAAAAGTAGAAGAAGTTGGTACTTTTTTTTTTTTTTATCAGAAGAAGGATTTTATTGATTTGTGAAAATAGACGGTCTAAAATAGGACAACACTAGAAGAAGATGGTTCCACCAATTACATTGATTAACATGAGATAAAGATAACTTTGAGATAGAAATAAACAATTAGACAATGACAATAGGGAAGAGGGACTCAGCAACGAGGGTTCTTGCTGGAGAAGAAATCCTCCATGAGCTTCCTCGCCCCTTCGACAACTTCAACACGTGGAATCGTTCTCTGTTCGAAGACTTGCAAGTTACGCGCCAATCAGATCTTCCATAAGGTGATTGCAGCAAGGCTCCGTCTTTGTTTTCCTTGGGTTCCACCACCGCTTCGCATTACTATCTCCCTCCACCATTTCCATAACACTGTAGTATTTTTCAGGTAAGCCAAAATTATCATTTTTCCTCCATACTTGCTCAGCCTGAGGGCAATGAATTAAACAATGAATAATCGATTCTGGTTCATTTATGCATCTAGGACACTGGGGATTCACATTCGAAAACCTGGACTGCAGCTTGAGTTTAATTGGGAGTCCTCCATGAATAGCTTTCCACGGAAATACCTTCACCTTTGCTGGAGAATGTAAGGACCAGATCGATTGCCACACATCTTTTTGCTTGAAGACTTCCGAGAGGAACTCTATTGGCGAATGAAAAAATTGGAATGCAATTCGGTATCCTGAGTTCACTTTGTAAGTATCACTTCTGTCTTTTGTCCAAATCAGTTTATCTTGTTGCTCTATTCTTTGGGTCTGGATTATCTGCTGAGCTATAGTGGGGGGAAAAGTATCGTTGATGAGCTGTGTATTCCAATTTCCGTCTGAAAGCAGCAATTGGTTCAACCAGTGTAGGTTGTGGTTGGGATTAATTAATTGGGATCTCTGAATTTTTTCTTTGTTATCACCCCAAGGCTCTTCAAAGATAGGAATCATATTGCCACTCCCCACTTGCCATTTAACACCCTTTTAAATAACTTTCCTGCCTTCTAGCATACTTCTCCAGGCCCAAGAAGGGTTGTTACCTGGTAGGGCTTTTAAGAAATTGGAGAAAGAAAAATATCTACTTTTAAATACCTTGTAAACTAGAGAGTTTGTCTTAGAGAGTAACCGCCAGCCTTGTTTTCCTAGCATAGCTAGATTGAAAGCTTTGAGATCTTTGAATCCTAGTCCCCCATGACTTTTGTCTCGACATACAGTGTCCCAACTCAGCCATTGCATCTTTCTTTCATCACCTCTTTGGCCCCACCAAAACAGTATCATCTTTCTTTGAATATTCTCTAAGAGAGATTCTGGCATCTTAAAGCAACTTAATGTGTAAATAGGAATTGCAGTCCCCACTGTCTTAATCAGAACTTCCCGCCTACTCACTGATAATAGCGATCTTTTCCACAAGCTCAGTTTCTTCGCAGTCTTATCTTCTATGTATTTAAATGTTTCCCGTTTTGATCGTGACATAATTGCAGGTAGACCCAGATATTTATCTTGGGCTCCAACGTGTGGAACCTGAAGGAGTTGTGCTAGCTCTGCCCGAATCTGCTGAGGAGTATTTTGACTGAAAAAGACTGATGATTTATTCAGGTTAACAATCTGGCCGATAACTCTAGAGTAGTCTTGTAGTATTTGCATTAATCTTTGGCATGTTTGAACATTTGCTTTACTAAAGAGGATGGAGTCGTCTACGAAAAAGAGATGACTGATTGTAGGGCACCTCCGGTTTAATTTAAGTCCAGAAAATTGCTGTCTCTGTTCTCCTCTGTGGAGCAGATAAGATAAACCCTCTGCACAGACTAGGAATAGATAGGGGAAAAGAGGATCTCCTTGTCGGAGTCCCCTTGTTGGCTTAAACAAGTCGTGAGAGTGTCCTTCCACAGTAACAGAGTAAGAAACCGGTCATAGGCTTTGCTCATGTCAAGTTTAAGAGCTAAGTCGTACTCGCCGTACTTCTTATTCTTCAGGTAATGCATGTATTCGTGGGCTATTAATATGTTATCACTAATTAACCGCCCTTTGATAAATGCACTTTGGTTCTCACTAATTACTTTATCCATCACTCCTTGCATCCTATGTACCAGAATTTTGGCTATTATCTTGTAGAATACCGTGCTCAAACTGATTGGTCTGATCTGCCCCATAGTATCTGCTCCTGGAACCTTTGGAATCAAACATATTTGGGTGTGGTTGAGGGAACGCAGCATCTTTCCCCCTGAGAAAAAACTTTTGACAGCCATAGTTACATCTTCTTTAATAATACTCCAGTAAAATTGATAAAACTTCGCCGTGAACCCATCCTCTCCTGGTGCTGAGAATGGGTTAATAGAGAAGACTGCACTCTTGACTTCCTTATCACAGATCAGCCTTGTGAGAATTTTGTTCTCCTTTCTATCCACTTTAATCTCTATACCTTCCAGAGTCTCCTTCGGGTCAATTGGATTTGAAGTCGTGAATAAATTTTCAAAGAATTCTTGGGCTATTCTACCAATTTCTTCCGTCTCTGATTGGTACTGACCGCTTTCATCTTGGAGCTTTTCAATCTTGTTGTGTTTATTCCTTGAACAAAATTTAGAATGAAAAAATTTTGTGTTTTGATCTCCCCATTGTAACCAGTTGACTCTAGATTTCTCCTTCCAATACCTCTCTTCTTTCTCATAAGCATTTTCTAGAGTTGCCTCAAGGATGAGAATCTGCTGCTTGTTAGCTCCAGCCCCCTTCAATTTCTCGATTTCTAACTTCTGCTTGGTCTCTTCTATTATCTTAGCCGAGTTGCCTGGCTTCAGTTTTAGCCACTCAACAATGTTATGCCGACATTGTTTGAGTTTATTGAATAGCCTAAACATAGGAGAACCTGAGTATTCTGTCTTCCATGCATCTGTTACCATAGTAGTCATCTCTTCATCCCCACACCACCTTTCTTGAAAGCGGAAATGTTGTTTTGGCCTCCGACCCTGCAGTTCTGATTCCAAAAGAATAGGTCGATGATCTGACCCCTGATCCTCCAAATGCAAAATTTTTGCTGTTGGGTAATCCTGCCGCCAATGGTTCGAAACCAGACAACGATCTAATCTCTCTCTGATAAAAGAGTCTCCAAATTGTTTGTTGTTCCCCGTGTATTTAATTCCTTCATACCCCAAGTCACTTAAATTGCCACCATCAAGAAAGTTCTGAAACTTTTCAACAGAACTAGTTGCTTTAGGCCTCCCTCCCTCCTTCTCATGATGAGCTAGGATAGCATTAAAGTCTCCCAGAACTAAGAATAATTCCTCTCCCGAGTTGAGAATTTGGAGTAGCTTATCAAACTGCCCACTCCGTTGATTTTCTTCACTATGCAGGTGCACTGCAATCAAATTCCAAAATTTGTTTCTGCTAGTATCCAGAACTTTGAAATGGATAAAGAAGCTTGCTGATTCCATAACATTAATCTGCACCTCAATCCGCCATGCTAGTACCAAACCTCCAGCAACTCCTATAGGATTCACACAAAAACTGTTCGGAAACCCCAACCTCTCACACTGCCTTATAACAAACAAAAAGTTGTTCTTTGTTTCACATAAGAACATCACTTCGGGGGAATGAGATCCGTTGATCCCTTGTATGTTGTGAATTGTAAGGGTCTTCCCCAAACCCCTACAATTCCACATCAACATCTTCATTGATCCTTGGGTGCCAATTGTGGGCTAGCACCCTCTCCCGTTTCAGCTACCTTGATATCCTCATGCTCTGCCTCCGTTTCAATCTCGCTACTTCTCCTTTTAATTCCAACGACAGAACACTTCCCCGGCTCCACTTTCCTAGCTAAGTGTTTCAACTTTTGTTTTTTGTTGCCAATTTTGTTGATATTAAACGCCTCATCATCTTGGGTAACTCTCATTTCTGCAACTGGAATTGTTGTCGTGTCTTTCGTTATTATAGCATTCTCAATAGCCTTAGTTGAATCTGAAGTAGCTTCTTTCTCGCTCTGCATTAATATCACACCCAATGTTTCTCCTTGATTCAATTGACTAGAGTTCTCCTTTTCTTCTATTGAGAGACCAGCAAGACTTCTCAGCAGACTAACTGGGGTTGGTTTTTTGCGCTGATCGTTACTCTGCCAGCCCGCCTTTTGTTGATTAAAATTGGGATTCTCCTTCATTTCCTTTATCTTTCTTCCCACCTGGTCCGCCCTTAGCCATTCCCCCCACTGCTCCTCCTTATCCCCCTCATGGTTCTCCATACTTAGGCTACTGGAACAGTTCCTGAGTTCATGACCTAGATGGACGCAAAGAAAACAGAAACTTCCAATTCTTTCATATTTTAATCGAATCTCTATAATCTTCTTATTTGGCCCTGCGATTTTTATCACCTGTTGTAGCTTCTTTGTAACGTCTAGATCAACTCTGACTTTAACAATTCTAGTCTCCCTTCCTCTCATCAGAAATAGCCCCACCTCTAGCACCTCTCCCATCGAGTCACCAATCTTCTTTCCCAATTCTTTCGTTTTGCAATATTCTGGTAGTCCCCATAGTTGAATCCAAATTGGGACAGTTGAAAAATCTTCTGTTGCTACATCCATATCCGGAACCCACCGTTTGATATTGAATATATAATTCTTGAACAACCAAGGAACTTCCTTCTCAAAAAAGAACTGGAAAACATTTTCACCATGATCTATCACTCTCATTCCCTCCGGCTGTCTCCATATAGCTGTCATGGCAGGATCTATTATACCAATAGTGAACAAACGATCCGCAAGCAATCTTTCCACTAGGCTTCTCCTACATTCCTCCAATCCCCTTTCAACATCGATTGAGTCAAATAGGATTACTCCCTCCCTCCGTAGCCTATCATTCTCCTCCTCATTAGCCATCTCAATCACTTCCCTTCTCAACTATAATTACGATCCAAGAGATTTCCACTGAGATGAGAATTTTAAAATTCTCACAAGAACCTCAGTTGGCAGTCTAACACCCTAACAGAGTAGCTAAACCCTAGCAGAGCACTTAGATGAGGAATTTGAAATTCCCACAACAATTTTTTTTTATATAAGAAGTTGGTACTTTTTAAGAGTACAAAGATAAAGAAAAAATATATAAAATAAATAAATTATAAAAATGTCAAACATCTATTAAAGTATCTATTAAAGTAGATGTTTGATATTAGAATAACATATTTTAAAATTATAACTTATATTTAACTATTTAAGTGTGAACTTAAAAGTAATATTACTTGTATAAACCAAAAAAGTACTTTTATATTATTATACCCAAACATAATTGATAGATAAAAAGATCTTTTTACATGAGATATCCAAACATAAAATTACTTTTACTTCTCTATAAGATCTTTTAAAAAAAGATAACTCGAAAAAAGATCTTTTCTTAAAAGCTCACCCAAACAAGCCCTTAATTGATTATTTGAAACTTTTTTTAATTTTTTTATCAATTTATTATTAATTAATTTTTATCTTAAACCGAATTAATTTATGATCAATTTTTATTTAGCCGGATTAGTTTGTGATTTTCAGTTCGGTTCTCAAAATGCTGTCTTGCACCAATATAATGATGGAATGAAATACATTTTAAACTTCTTTCTTCTCTTCTCCCTGGTCTTTTTAATTGAAAGTTTGATAAGACTAAGATAGGAAATTATATTTGTCAATTATCATATTAGATATAGCAAACTAGTGCTATCTAGCATTTAGGGATTAGGTCAAGTGAATGATCAAGTCCACCTTATGCTTATATGTTTGGTTGGTGTAACGTTATTTGCCAAGTTCGCTCTAACAAATTGGAGCTCATATGACATTTTGTGTTTCGTCTTTCTAAAATAATTTACATATGAAATTAAAAATTACATAAATATTTTAAACATAAATAAATTATTCGTTATGTTCTAAACATATATTATATAAATCAAATCAACGTGTTTTAAATTATGGTATTTGTTCATACATTGGCCCAACGCTAAGGCCCAAGTCCAAACGACAGGCCCAACCCACAAGGTTGAGCCTCACAGTATACCGACCTTCTTCTAAGAAGTCGGTGCTCCCCACGACATGCCCCAACAAAGTCGGAAGCAGAGATTAGCTGGCAGATAATAACTGCCCCTAAAATCTCTCAATCTACTTCCAGGAGCTATATCGTAACCTTCCTAAAATAAAGGGACGATTATCCACCCTAAAAGGTGGAACTACTCCAACGGTGGTTATTAGTTCACCACTATAAATACACTGACACCCCTCAGGTATCTCTAAGTCCCAATACTCTTTAGACCAGCTCACACCCTTGCTGACTTAGGCATTGGAGTGCCTTTGCAGGTACCACCCCCCATTCTCTCACACTCACGAGTCAGACGGAGGCCACAAAGGCGCGAACCCGCTCGAAGGCTTCCTTCCTCAGACGATTGGGCCAACCTACCGAGTCCAGCCCATTAATCTCTGGTTACCCAACGTAACATTGGCGCCGTTGCCGGGGACCCGAGAGATCAACCAGTAATAGCGGACAACTCACCGGAAGATGGTCATACGGCGTCTGATTCCGAACAAGAAAATTCAGATACCGAAAACAATGATGTGGACCTGACCCTTCACCAAGGAATCAACGACCAGCACAGAGAAGACACCTCTGGGCTTAAGAACCCAAAGGTAAATTCCTTGGAAGGATGAGAGTCTGGAAAGGAAGGGCCACCCCATGCAACTGAGTTAATGGGGCTGGTCCACGACCACCAAGGTCGTTTGGAACAACTGGAACAAGAATTAGAACGACAACGATAGGTAGAGCAAAATCTCAGGGAAGAGATAGAGCGACGAAAAGAGTTGGAAGAAAAACTCTTGAAGCTCGAATATTTCCTTAGAAGTCGGAACTCCCGTGGCGACAAAGAAGAGTCGCCCCTGGAGGGAGAAGACCCGTTCAGTGAGGATATAATGAGAGCAAAAGTTCCAAGGAACTTTAAAAGCCCTGATATGAATCTTTATGACGGAACCACAGATCCAAAGCATCATTTAAGCAATTTGAAAAGTTGGATGTATCTGGCTGATGTTTCTGATGTGACTCGCTGCAAAGCTTTCCTGACCACCCTGTTGAAAGCAGCGATGAAATGGTTCGATAGCCTCCCCCAAGGTCGGTTACCAGCTTTGAGGACCTCTCGAGAAAGTTCTTAATGAGGTTCTCCATCGAGAAGGATAAAGTAAAGAACGCACCAAGTCTTCTAGGAGTCAAACAGGAGGTCGGAGAACCTCTACGAGACTATATGGAAAGGTTCAACAAAGCGTGCTTAGAGATTCAAGACCTGCCCACCAAGGCAGTTATCATGGGGCTAGTAAATGGACTTAGAGAAGGACCCTTCTTTCAGTCCATATCAAAAAGGCAGCCCACCTCTTTGAGTGATGTACAAGAGAGAGCAGAAAAGTACATCAATATGGAGGAAAATGCTAGATTACGGGAGCCAAGCTGGCGACAGGGGCCCCCTCACTCAGCAAAAGATTAAGAAAGGGAGCCCAAGAAAAAAGAGGAGGTCGGTCCCGACAGGCTGAGGAGATACCACTCCTATACTCCTCTAAAAGTCTCCCTAGTAGACGTATACAGAGAAATCTGTAATACCGAGAGATTGCCGCCCCCTAGACCCATCAAAAACAAAAAGGGAGGAAGCTGCGGCGACTACTGTGAGTACCATAAGATGTATGGCCACTTAACAAACGATTGCTACGACCTTAAAAATGTGATAGAAAGGTTGGCCAGGGAAGGCCGACTTGATAGGCATCTCATGGAAAGGTCAGACAATCATGGAAAAAGGAAGAGAGATGATGAGGACAGAAGAGACCCACTACCACGAACCCCCGAGAGACACATACATACGATCTCTGGAGGATTCGCGGGAGGGGGCTCACTAAGTCATCTCGCAAAAGACACCTAAAGCGAGTTCATCAAGTCAGAAACGAGTCTCCCGACCTCCCGACCATCTCGTTCACCAAAGAGGATGGACAGGGGATCATGCCCGGGCATGATGATCCAGTGGTGATAACCATGATCTTGGCGAATGCCAACCTCCACAGAACCTTGGTAGACCAAGGGAGTTCGGTGGACATCCTCTTTAAACTCGCATTCGACAAATTAGGGTTGGATGAAAGGGAGCTAAAAGTTTACCCGGACACCCTGTATGGGCTAGGAGACATTTCAATTAAGCCACTGGGATACATCCCCCTCCACACGACCTTTGGAAAGGGGAAATATTCCAAAACTCTGAGCATCGATGTCGGGTCGGCGTATAACGCCTTAATCGGCTCGGAGTGGTGGTGTCAACCCCTCACCTTTGCATGAAATTCCCAACACCTAGGAAAATAGCGACGGTACGAGGAGACCAGAAATTGGCAAGAAAATGCTACAATGAAAGCTTAAACCTCCGAGGAAAGAGCAAGGAAGTTCACACCATAGAGCTCGGGGGAATAAAAGCTAAGGAAGAGCTGTGGCCACAACTGGGTGGAAGAACTGAAGAGGTTCAAATCGGAAAAGAGGAAGAAAAAATGCCAACATAGGGGCCAGCCTAGACGGAGATTTGAAACAAAGGCTGATAAAGCTCATGCGAGATAATTTCGACCTCTTTGCTTGGAAAGCCTTCGACATGCCAGGGATAGACCCTCAGCTCATGTCCCACAAGCTTTCAGTACACCCCGAATCACGACCCGTACAGCAGCGCAGGCGCAAGCTCGGAACAAAACGAGCTCATGTGGTGGAGGAGCAAGTGCAAGCCCTCTTGGAGGCCGACTTCATCCGAGAAGTCAAGTACCCGGCATGGCTAGCAAATGTAGTTCTAGTCAAAAAGCAAAACGGTAAGTGGAAGATGTGCGTCGACTACACCGACCTAAACAAAGCATGCCCCAAAGACCCATATCCACTTCCCAGTATTGACCCCCTAGTAGATGCAAGCTCTGGGTATCAGTACTTGTCGTTTATGGATGCTTACTCGGGATACAACCAAATCCCGATGTACAAGCCGGATGAGGAAAAATCTTCATTCATCACACCTAGAGCAAACTACTGCTATGTGGTGATGCCATTTGGATTAAAAAATGCCGGGGGCCACATATCAAAGGTTGATGAATAAAGTGTTCGCTTCCCACCTTGGGAACTTAATGGAGGTCTACGTAGATGACATGCTGGTGAAAACTAAGGAGGAAATCGACCTCTTGGCAGATCTCCCGTAAGTTTTCAACACCGTAAGGTTACATGGGATGAGACTAAATCCCACGAAATGTACCTTCGCGGTAGAGGCGGAAAAGTTTCTAGGGTTCATGCTAACATAAAGGGAAATCAAAGCAAACCCCGATAAGTGCAAAGCTATCCTGGAAAAGAAAAGTTTGACTTGTCTAAAGGAGGTCCAACAATTAAATGGAAGGCTTGCCGCCCTTTCCAGATTTCTGGCGGGATCGGCACTAAGATCCCTTCCACTATTCTCCCTACTAAGAAAAGGATGCCAGTTTGAATGGATTCCGAAATGCGAAGAAACTTTCCGGGAGTTCAAAAAGTTCTTGAGCCAGCCCCTAATCCTGACCCGACCCGTGGTCGAGGAAGAGCTTGTCCTATAGCTGTTAGTAGCAGACAGAGCTATAGCATCAGCCCTAATACGGGAAGATGTGTTCGGGCAGCATCCTGTGTACTTCACCAGCAAAGTTCTACAAGGCCCAGAACTAAAGTATCAAAAACTTGAAAAGTTTGCATACTCCTTAGTAGTAGCCTCACGCCGGTTACGGCCGTATTTCCAAGTACACACAATAAAAGTCCGAATGAACCAGCCCATGAAGCAGGTCCTCCAGAAGACGGACATTGCGGCCAGCAAGGTTCAATGGGCAATAGAACTCTCTGAGTTCAACTTGAAATATGAAGTCCGAACGGCAATAAAAACTCAATGCCTCACCAACTTCCTAGGGGAATACGCGGGAGATCAAGAGGAGAAATCCATTACATGGGAGTTATATGTAGACGGGTCCTCCAATAAAGTTGGAAGTGGGGCAGGCATAATATTGGTCAGCGAAGGGGAAACACAAATTGAAGTTTCCCTCAGGTTCAAGTTCCCAGCTTCCAACAATCAGGCAGAATATAAAGCTTTGATTGCAGGGTTAAAGCTGGCGGAAGAAGTCAGTGCAATCAAAGTAATGATATTCAGCGACTCTCAGGTGGTGACCTCCCAAATAAATGGAGAATATCAGGCCAAAGATCCCAACATGAAAAAGTACTTGCACAAAACCTTGGAGCACCTTAGACGCTTTAAGGAGACCGAGGTAAAGCATATAACTCGAGACCTCAACAGCAGGGTAGATGCCCTCTCCAAGCTAGCAAGTACCAAACCAGGAGAGAACAACAGAAGCCTGATCCAAGAAACTCTCCCTGAACCCTTTGTGGCCAAAACGGAGGTTGTTCAAAACATCTTTGAAGTCACCGGGTTAGACCTCGGGTGGATGAAGCCCTTAATCGAATACCTGAAATTTGACATCCTCTCTAAAGAAGAAAAAGAGACCAAGAAAATCTGGAGGGAAGCACAAAACTACATGCTGGTGAAAAATATCCTCTATAAAAGAGGGATATCAACGCCACTACTAAAGTGCGTCCCGACCTCAAAGACAACTGAGGTGCTAGAGGAGGTGCACAATGGAATCTGCGGAAACCATCTTGGAGCAAGGTCGTTAGCTAGAAAGGTAATCCGAGCTGGATTCTACTGGCCGACCTTACAAAAAGATTCCACGGAATTTGTGAAAAAGTTCCAACCATGCCAAATGCATGCAAACTTCCATGTAGCCCCCCCAGGAACTCATTAGTATAACTTTACCATGGCCTTTCGCAAAGTGGGGATTTGACTTGCTAGGACCATTCCCACAAGCGCCGGGGCAAGTAAAATATCTAATAGTGGGAGTGGATTATTCACAAAGTGGATAGAAGCAGAACCATTGGCCACCATCACCGCTCAGAGAAGTCGGATGTTTCTCTACAAGAACATTATCACCAAGTATGGGGTACCCCACTCCATCACCACTGATAATGGCACTCAGTTCACCGACTCAACCTTCAAAAACCTAGTAGCCAGCATGAAAATCCAACATCAGTTTACATCAATGGAACATCCACAAGCAAATGGACAAGCCGAGGCAGCAAACAAGGTCATACTGGCAGGGTTGAAGAAAAGGTTACAGAACACAAAAGGAGCCTGGGCCGAGGAACTCCCACAAGTACTTTGGACTTATCGAACCACACCTTAGTCTGCCACAGGAGAAACACCCTTCCGACTTGCTTATGGCATAGAAGCCATGATACCGGTTGAAATCAACGAGCAAAGCCCGAGGGTGTACTTCTACGACGAGGTTGAAAACATAAAGGGACACAAAGAAGAACTTGAACTACTCCCTGAAGTCCGAGAACGAGCCTATATTAGAGAAGCAGCATTGAAACAAAGGATGACGAACAGATACAACCAAAAAGTCATTCGAAAGAGTTTTGCCCCAGACGACTTAGTTTTAATCAGGAACGACATAGGAATCAACAGGTCTGGGGAAGGAAAACTCGCTGCTAATTGGAAGGGACCCTACAAGATTAGTGAGGTCTTAGGAAAATGTTATTAAAAGGTGACCGACTTAAACGGCACTGACCTACCTAGGTCGTGGCATGCATGTAATATGAAAAGGTACTACAGTTAAAAGCGAATTCTACTCCCTGATGTACTCTTTTCCCAACTTCATGATTTTTTCCAAAATAAAAGGGTTTTTTCTGAATAAGGGTTTTTAATGAGGCATCACAGTAGAGACTAAGGGGGTCATAGATAGCCCAAAACCCTCAGTAGCGATAAAGTACCTTTGCAAATAAATAAAGATCTTTTACAAATAGCTGTTATAAATTCCTTCTCGCATTTCTTTCTTTCTACGGAACGCGCCGACTTAAGCTCGACAGAGCGTGAAAATCCCATGAACCGACCTAGATGGTCGTCAGGATAAAACGACGAGGTACAAGTCGGCGTAAAGAGGTTATAAAAGTTGACCGTGAATAAACTCGAAAATTAACTGACTAACAAGTCGAAAATTCTGAGAAACAAAGAAACGCATCGCAAAAATAACCTAAGTTATAAAAACTCAATATATCAAAAAATTGAGTATAAGGAATACCGAAAAGAGATCAAAAAACCTATAGAAAGCACTAAAGATTGTCCCAAGCTTTCAAGGAAAATTCGAGAAAAACTTAGAAGAAGGGACAACCAGCCAAGAAAAGGTTTTACAAAATAAAAGATAAAAAAGGGGGTTTTTCGAAACCTAAAGCAGAAAAAGTATGCACACAACCAACAAAAATAACTTAAACCCTTGTCCAAAAAAGGGTATTTTTAAATATTTTGTTTACAGCCATAAAAGGCAAAGAAAGTGTCAGCAACATACCACCACAACATGAAAATAAATAGTTTAAAAAAGAGGGACCCACAGGCCGGACCCCCATATAGCCAAAGATAATTTATTCAAATTGGAAGGGCGTCATCACCAGAACCCGGAAGAGTAGTCAGAGCACCACCAGAGTTAGGGAGAGAAACATCCATAGGAGATGGAGGGAAAGTCTCAGGAGCCTTGGAAGAACTCAGAGCATCATCTGGTCGGGGAGGGGACTCTATGATTCTCTGGCCCCGAGTCTTCAACTCGGATTCAGACATAGGTCGGGGAGGAGATACAATGGCCCCATCAATTACAACCTTATCAGGATCCAAAGGGGAGAGATACAGGTCGGGAGCAATAACCCCGACCTGCTCCCTAAAAACCCTCCACGCCTCCTCGGATCCCTCGGCAATGGAGTACTCCAGCTCCGCATAAGCGTCCCGAGCTCTTACCAGATCTTTTTTGACCTCCACAAGGTCCTGGAACAAGCTCGAATAGCTTTGCTCCACTTTCTTCCGCAGACCTTCTGCCATAGAGCACCGGCCCATCAACTTCTCTCCCTCCTTCCGGAGATTATCCCTCTCCTCCCTCAGCTTGGCGACCTCCTCCTTCAGGCTCTTCTCAGCCTTCTGATACAAAAGAATCCTCCCTTCTAGCTCTTCAACCCTTAGGGATGAACCCAAAGAGCTGAGAGGAGTCTTCTCAAAAATATCAAGAAACTTGGTGCATACCCCCGCCGCCCTGATACTCTCCTGAGCCAGAATAGTAAGGTGGTTTCGAAGGGAAGCATCATCCATACTTATACGAGTATAAGGATAGATATGCTCCCGGATAAATTGAGGCGCATCCACCTTGGCCTCACCTTCAAAAGGAGAGCCAGACTCTAAAGCATTGCGCTTCTTCTTTTCTGGCTTAGGAGAAGGTCGGAAAGAAGGGGGCGGCAGAGAAGAAGCCGAGGAAGAAATAACAATAGGTCGAGCAGGGGTCCCCAAGTTGTGAGAAGAAGGGGGAGGGGAAGGACCAGCTGCCCTGGCACCATCGACTCTGGCGTGGGATCTCGCTTTGGCCTCCTGAACCCTCTGGTAAGACTCCCTCGAATTCTTCTTCACCATCTCTGCAAAAACCATTAGGTAAAAAAGTCAATAAAACAAATCAGAGAAAACAACTCGAAAAGTCGGAAAACCCAACAAATCAATATGACACTACCTAATTGGGCCTGCACAAAGGTCGGAGACCCTTGGAGGAACTTCTTGGTATCCAGATAAGGGGCTCTCCCCCAAACTTCTCGGAGGAATCCAACGATGGCCGCCTCCACCTCATCCAAATCATCCAAACTATATTTCTCACAAGGAGAGGCCTCTAACTAGTACAGGGAAAAGCGAGGAGAAGAATTTTGATCCAAGAAAAAGGGGTGGTGACCCTCTACAGCTTGCACTTTGAAAAAGAAGTTTTTAAAGTCATGAAATGATTCATCAAAAAGGGTAAAAACCCTCCAGCATTGTATGGCCCGGAAAGAAACCCATTGCTGTTTGTTATTTTGCCCACTAAAGGGCTTGGTCATGTGAAAAAGAAAAAAGAAAATCCTCAAAGAAGTCGAAAAATCCAGGGCATGGCTAATAAATTGATAAATTTTAAAAAAATCCCAAGAGTTGGGGTGAAGTTGGGTAGGGGCTATCCGGCAATGAGATAAAACTGCTATCTCAAAATCAGAAAAAGGAAGAAGAACACCCAAACGGGTGAAAAAACTCTCATACATAAAAATAAAATGAGGGTCTTCCTCAGAAGCTCTTCAAAAATAAACCCGGTCTTCCGGACCCAGGGCTATCAGTTCATATCGCGACTCATCCCCATCAGAAGCACAAATCCTATGGTGCGTACGAAGATCGGTAACATAGTCAGTATCCACAAGGGGTTCTTCCCCAAGAATAGTAACATCTACCCATCGAGCGAGAGATTCTACAGAAGACATCTTTTTTCTAAAAAAGAAAAGGATCCCGAAACCTACAATGGGAAAAAGAAAAAATGATAAAAAATAGGGTCTCTAAGGGGCCTGGGGTTAGATCCTTGACAAAACAGAATCACTAAAGTTTACGACCAACACTCCTCTCAAATAAAAAACATGCAAATAAAAGCAGTCATAAAAGAGAAGAAGAAGAAAGAAAAACTGACCTTTACTTTCGAAGGGTCGAAGGTGCTACACCAGTTGATCGAAGAAAAAGAAAGCTTTCCTTTAGAAACAGAGTGTGTAAGTGAGAAAGTTTTTAGAAATGAAACAAGGAAAGAGAGGGAAAAGTATTTATAAGCACGTTAGGAGCATAAAGGTAAAACGACGCAATCATTTAAGAAGTTGCACTGTTACCAAGGTAACCGCCCCCGTGTATGAATACTCAAACCTCTAAGAGACACGACGTTTGATTAAACGCGACTGTTGAAAGCTTTCAAAAACACGTCGATTTTGAAAAATCACGTCGGTTCCCCATCAGGTCGGCTACGGTCCCGTGTTATAATACTCGACCCCAACTCTTAAGAGAAATTGGGCTCGAGTAAGGGCACTGTTCATACATTGGCCCAACGCTAAGGCCCAGGTCCAAACGACAGGCCCAACCTACAAGGTTGAGCCTCACAGTATACCGACCTTCCTCTAAGAAGTCGGTGCTCCCCACGACTTGCTCTAACGAAGTCGGAAGCAGAGATTAGCTGGCAGATAATAACTGCCCCTAAAATCTCTCAATCCACTTCCAGGAGCCATATCGTAACCTCCCTAAGATAAAGGGACGGTTATCCACCCTAAAAGGTGGAACTACTCCAACGGTAGTTATTGGTTCACCACTATAAATAAATTGACACCCCTCAGGTATCTCTAAGTCTCAATACTCTCTAGACCTGCTCACACCCTTGCTGACTTAGGCATCGGAGTGTCTTTGCAGTACCATCCCCCATTCTCTCACACTTGCGAGTCGGACGGAGGCCACAAAGGCGCGAATCCGCTCGAAGGTTTCCTTCCTCAGACGATTAGGCTAACCTATCGAGTCCAGCCCATTAATCTCTAGTTACCCAACGTAACAGTATTTATATATATAAATCGGATTAGTCAAATTTAATTTAATTAAAAACATAATAAATCAAATTAATTAAAGTCAATTTATTAAAAACAAGGTCGAAATACTATTAAATTGTATCATTCACAATTGATTTAACGTACTCTGTACTCAGAAAAATGAGAAAAGGATGATAAAAATATATTCATTTATATATAATTATTATTAATTTTTCATTATCCAGTGAAGACAAATATCCCGCTCTATTCCTAACCTGGCCGTGACCAACCTCATCTTACAATTTGCTTATTTGATGGCTAAGAAGCAAGTGAGATATCTGAACATTATCAGCATTTTCCCGTGTCCATTGATTTCTCATCAAGTGGCTCCAGCAAGTTTTCTTAATGTAATGTGCGCGAGTTTTTTTAATGTAATGTGCGTGCTCTTCTGTCGAGTTATTTGCTATTTTAAAGCCTCTTAGTTAATGAATATATAAAAAAAATCATTCTTTATCTATGATGATGTACAGATATTGATATGAATATATTAATAATATATACTATATCTAAATTTATTTATATAAAACTGATCATTATTAATCGTTAAATGATAATTTTATCATTTAATTAAATTTATCAAATTAATTTTAATTTACTCGTTAAATGTTAATCTTTTATCTCATAATTTAAAACTTTTTACCCAAAACATTGTTAAACAACTCTTTTATCCCTGGATCAAAATTAACATTTGTCTGACTTTTTGTAAAAAGAAAAAATAATACTACTTCAAAAATAACTTTTACTTAGACTACAACTCTATTTTACTTACTTATTGATATGACTTTTTTTTTTAATTTTAACTTATTTGACCATTATCACTATAATTTGGTATATTTTTGTCCTATCTTAACTATGTCAAAGTAGAATATTAGTTTATTATTAAAACATTTTTATTAATTTACTTTTGTTAAAATTGACGTTGAATATTTTTTTTGTTTTATTGAATTAGTGTTTATATTTAGTAAATCTACAAAGTATAATTCAAAAAAAAATAAAAATTTCTCATAATAGTTAATTGTAGGTATTTTTAGAATACTTATTAAATACGTTTAAATAATGTTAATTTTTTTCTGGTTATTGTCCTTGAGTCTATCCCATTGTATTTTTTGTCTTTTTTCTCATTTGTATATATTATAGTAAATATTTTTTCTAATATGTATTATACTGACACATTTTTATTTGCACAATATTAGTGGAAATATACTTTTGTTAAACTGTCTATGTTTAAAAGTAAATATAATTTTTACTTACAAATAATATTACATTAACATAAAACAATTTGATATTAAAAGTAAAACTTAATTTATTATATAAAGATAGAAAAATAGATAAAAGTATACCCAAATTTTCACTCAAATTTCTGTTATCGCTAAAAAGATTATTCATACCACACAAAAAATAGAATTAATAACAGAATTTTATTTTAGTATATACAAATAATTCACTAAAAAACTTAAGAGTACATCTGTACTATATATGCAAATCCGAATATATTTTTGTCTAATTTTTTTTATAAAGATAATATGATAATATGGAGTATCAATATTGTCTTTATTTTTATATAATATTTAGATATGACCACAGAATTTACAATATTACATATAAACGTATTTATTTTTCACTTGTTTTACAAAGTACATTTTATGAATGTTTTATACTAAAATATTTTTGTCACTAATGAATAAAAATAATATTTTTAAATATTTTATAATGATAACAAATACATAAAAAGTTAAAATTTTATAAAAATAATTTTAATAAAAATATATAAGGAGTATGCTTAATAGCAAACTCCTTTATATGTTAAAAATATTAATGATATTTTAATTAGAATTCAATTACATAACTAATTTTTTTTGAGTTAATATCAATTAATGTTTTAAAGTTATTTTATTTAAAATTTAAATTATAATTTTTAAATTATAAATTATAAAATTTTAACCTTAAATTATAAACTCTTCTTAAAAAATAGTATTAAAAAAGATAATTTTATAATAAAAAAATTGGGTACTGTTAGGGAGTACAATGTGTATATTGAACTAAATTTTTGGTTCATGAATAAAAATGAACATCAATCATGATAAGGTAAATCAGCATGGTGATACTTCTATTATTTTCTTTCAAATTCCTGACTTAAGAATCTTGTGTTTCTTTGAGCTCTATAGATTTTAATGCCATATCCTGTAAAGCATCATTACTACTACTTGGAGACTCCGATTCCTCTGAATCACTGTAATGAATCCTAATAGGAAATGAAGTGGACTTGCGAGACTTTATGTCACTAAGATGATGGATTTTAGATATAGGTTCAAGTAAGACGAAATTTTGGAGGTGACGTTTTAAAACGTGGAGTCATCGTAAAAATACAAATAATAGGTAAAATAAAATATAAATTGATATTAGAAAATAAAAATGATAGGTAAAATAAATAAATTATAATATGCAAACTTGATTGACATTATAAAAATAAAATCTAACACCAGATGAAGAATTAACTAACAAAGTTATAACGGATTTAAGAAGCAACTAACTTAAAATTTTGATGACGTACTTTCTCATTATTTGAATCTTAGAATTTGGACATCTCTACAAATATTTCAGAATCATGACACCAAACCAATATCAAAGGATGTTGCAATTCTTTGACCTTGTAGTCCACACCTACGTGGCTACATGTTATTATGAAAAGTTTAATTATATTAGAGAACAAATCTTTTGAAATTATTGTTTTATTTTAAATATTAAATTATATTTTTTAATTTTAAATTATAATATAATTTAAATCTTAATTCCTCAAAAAGATAAAGATTAAACAAATTTATAATAAAAAATTAATTAATATTAATTAAATAAAAATAAATTCTAATTATTTATACTTATTTATTTAATTTAAGCACATTTTGTCGGTAATGTTTTGAACAAGAACAATATTTAATTACATTAATGAAAACTAAATTACAATATACAAAATCTAAATGAAAAATAAAGATATTTGAAATCAAAATTAATACAATCATATATGACTATATTGATTTTGATTATATATTCATATATTAACAGTCACATTCTTGTTAAGTACTCAACAGGGGATTGGAAGCTACGGATGCAAAGGTTTTACATTTAGCTTAATATTAAAGGTTTTTTTAGTTTATTTGCTTTTAATATAATTTCAGAATGCCATCTTAAAGATAAATCATGTTCAGGTCATAAATTGTTTATTAAAAAATTAAAAAAAGAACTTAACTATTTTGGTTAATTTTTTTATAAAATAAATAATAAAATAATAAAAAATTAAATAATAAAATGCATAAATGCAATTGAGTACATCTAATTATCATAACAAAAATAATAAAATGAAAGAGAGACGTTTTTTTGTTGTGTTGACCGGTTTTTTTTAGCTCAATAAAAAAAATTTGTTACAACTGAATTATTATCCTAATATTTATACTTAGTGTTAAGAGTGCCCAGCTAATCCTAACAACTCTTGACAATAATATAACTAATCTAATGCTTATAATTCACGTACTCTTAATCTGTACTATCATGTCTTTTCTGAGTTAACCAATTCTACTACTACTTCCGACGTAATTATCATGAAAACAAATTTCAATTCCTGAATAGAATTACTAACCCGCAGAGGTAAGGGAAGGCGAAGCTCCATCCATGGCGGGCAACCGCCACCTGGGTTCTAACTTATTATCTATTAAAAATCTCAAATTACCCTTATCATCATTTACATGGTTCACCCTTCCTTCTCTTTTTTTTGTTGGTCGCCTGAGCCAAACTTTGAGTTTAAAAGCACCACCAATTCATTTTCTTCATCATTACCATCACCACCACTACCACCACTATACCTCCATTATCATCTTCTTCACACAAAGCAACAACAACAACAATAGAAAAAACAAATTGTCTCAGACCACCGCACCACCACCGGCGACCACCAAATTGTTGCCCCTCACCCGATTTCCTCTCTTCTTCTTCTTTCTCGCCCCTTCAATTCTCACCCGTGTTCCCTTCTCTGCTCCTTTGCGTAACCACCACCGCGGCACTCAACAGTTGCTAGCATCGTCAAGTCCCACCCAACCTCCATTTGCTGTCGTCGCGTCCTTTTTCCCTTTCTTTCATCCTCCACCCTTTCCCTCTCTCTTTCTTCTTCTTCCTCTCACCTACCTCTGTGAGCCTAGGACCACCGTCGCCTTCTGTTTTTGCCGCCTTTCGCAACCCTAGAGTCGCCACCGCTGCCTGATCGCTACCGCTGTCCCAACCCGTTCCTCCTAGCCCTCCATCTCACGCTGACACAGAACTCTGATCTAGCTCCTGTCTAGTCTGCAGTTTCACCCGCTCTTTTTCAATCTGCAAATTTAGAGACCATTGAACCTACATGATGCAACCATTCGAAGAAGTAGAAGAGAGAGAGAAGCAAAACACAAAAGGAAAGAGAGAGAAAAAGAGAGAGAAAGGAGTTGACAGAGTTGACGGACTCCGGCGGTGACGAGCTCAGAAAATGGAAGGAGAGAGAGAGGATGGGGTTAGTGTTTGGATTAGAAAAGATGATGCAGATGAAAATAAGAGTAATTTAGAATTTTTATGTGATTTTTTAGTGTTTGGATAATTTTGTTATATAAAACTAATGTTTTATAGATACAAATGGTAATTTTCTTTTTTATGAATAGATGTATCAGCATTTTCAATTTTTATGGATACAAATGTAACTTACTCATAAATACATAAATAATATTTATATGAGAGAGCAAACCAATAATGAGAATTATGTACCTTTCGATCATTATAGCACGAACCCTGCCCTCTCATAAGTAGGGGTGGCAAGCGGGGAAGTCCGCCCCGCCCCGCCAGAAGAATCTTTGTAATTATAAATATCTAATAAATATAATTATAAACTAAATTTTCATTCAAAATATAAGTATAAATATTCTCTCCAAAGCGAAATAAACATAATCCAAAACATAATTATAAATATTGTCTCCAAAATAACATAAACATAATTCAAAACACTCAATTTTTATCTTCATACTCTTGTAAGTTAGGTTGGTGGAAGTTAGGTTTTAGGAAAAAAATTGCAAAAATACCCCCTCACTAAAAAAAACCTTAGCCCGGCGGGGAAGCCCGCCCCGCCCCGCCAAAGCCCGCCAAAACCCGCGGTTTAAGCGGTGCGGGTTAAACGGGCTTTTGCTATTTGGCGGTCCCGATTTTCTAGCCCAGCCCGTCTTTTTTGGCGGGTTACGCGGGCCGACCCGGCGGGTTTAGGCCCGTTTGCCACCCCTACTCATAAGGATCCTCTGGCAAGAGTTTGGGGGCATGACTCCAAACCTCATCAACATATTCTTTTTTTTTTCGGTCAGGCATCAACATATTCTAGAACAAAAATATTTTTTTTTTGTTAGAGAGGGGTTTAGAGACGAAAAAGCGGTCAGGTTTTCGATGAACCTGGTACGGTATGACATATTTTGACAAGGTTTATAACTCCGTGTTTGCTATGTTATCTAAGAAATGTTGCCTAATTGTTAAAATAGGTTAAATAATCAATTTTAAATTTAAAAGTATAAAATTTAAAAAATTTAAATATTTTAAAGTTATTATAAAAAGTAATTTAGATAAAAGTTAGACATCAAACAAAAAATAACATAAAATTGGCTTTATAAGTTTTATTCTGCTTTTCAGTTTGAGCCACAATGATATTTATAAGATTTAATTATTCTGTCTTTATAGTGTTATCAAATTTTTAATTAGATTCTTATATATATTTTTTAATTGAGTTTCTATATTATTTTTAATTTTATAATTAGGTCTTTTTTTATTAAAAACGTTAAAATTAACAGAATATTTTTTTTCAAAATACATGCGATCAAAGATCTAGTTAAGTTTTTAATTATGAATATTTTTAATTTGCGAAAAAATATTCAATTAATTCTAATATTTTTTATGTTAGGAAGGACTTAATTATAAAATTAAAAATTGTGTAAGAATCTAATTAAAAAAAAATATAAAAATCTAATTAAAAATTTAGTAAAATGATATGTACGAATAAAATAAATAATTAAATCTATTTGTAATTATGTTTTCAGGCCAATCAACTCTCTTATTTTGTATTTCACCCCTTATTGAGCTTTTTTTGGGAGAAAAGAAGAGAATAGGAGAGCAAGAGAAAGAGGGGAAGATGGCACGCAGCATAACGTACATAACTGTATCGTAGCTTCTTGCTCTTGGTTGATGTGAGGGAGGAGGAGAGGATCTGCGATGGCCACATCTCTTCCTCTTCTCCACCAGGTTAAGGGCAAAGACTTCTCTTCTCTTCTCTTCAACCCTCATCTACGCCTAACTACTTCACATTTTAGACTTCAATTCCAGTTTCAGGGATAGGTACAGAGTACTTAGAAGAATCGCTTATGTGCCACACTGCACGGTACAGATATCAAACTATTCATTTACAATA
The DNA here is from genome assembly GCF_000817695.3 of Arachis duranensis. Classification (NCBI taxonomy): domain Eukaryota; kingdom Viridiplantae; phylum Streptophyta; class Magnoliopsida; order Fabales; family Fabaceae; genus Arachis; species Arachis duranensis. The sequence goes on from NC_029776.3 coordinate 105,296,028, forward strand.
ATAATACACTTGTAGAACCCTGTTATGCTGGAAAAGTCGTTCTGAGATGATAGATTAGACTATAGAGAAGACTGATGTTAAAGCACATCTGAATTTGTGATTCTCCTTTATTAGGATGATCTTCTAGTCTTCTTGTTGTAGAATTTCAAATGCGATTTATTGATCAGCTTTCTTATATGCATAACTTGCTTTATAAAGATTGATCATAGTTTTATCTATGCTTAGTTATATCTTAAATTGCCATATCAGAGGATAAGATTTCTGTCTTCCTAATTCCTATACCCATTTTATATAATACCATACCAGAAAGTGGTATGAACTATACTGTATTGTAGGTTCGGGGACCAACTTGTGCTCGAAAGCTTGTCAATTATCTTGAGGAGAGTAAGGAAGATGCCGGGATAAACAACATCATGGTCTTGGAACGCGGCTTCAATGGTTGGGAAGCTTCTGCTGCACTAATGTTCCTTGCAAGGAGCATGGGGATGCATAACTAGTTGGGATGGAATGGAAGCATTGGCCTCATATGTGTAATGCGTGCAGCACCTTTGTATAATGATTACAGTGTGTATAGTGTATACAATAAATCAATACATATCAAATGATTACAGTGTGTATAATGTTTCCGTGTGTAGAGGACGAGATGAATACACAAGATCTATCAAACTTTGTTAATATAACTCAAAACTTGCTGTATTCACAAGGGAAAACAAAAACGGGAATTTTTTTTGTTGTGTCTCTAACAAAAACTAAAACAAAGCAGAACACAATCCTGAAAAACTACACAGCAGAATCTTTCCACATTGAGGTCATCATTTGACTGAATCCATACCAATTGAGAATAAACACTTTTAACCCCTATCTTAGCCAAAGAATCTATAGTAATATTAACTTCTTTTCTAACTCAAGTGAATGACACCTCTCAATTTTTACTTAACAACTCCATAATCTTTTCTATAATATCCATATTATCACTTGCAACATAGTTGATAATATTATTCAGCAAAAGATATATTTCCATAAAATCAGTTTCACAAATCAGAGAATCACAATTAATTTCCCACGCAATTATAAGACCATTCTAGACTGTCAATAACTCATTCTTGAAAACTAAATCAAAGGACATATGCCCCGAGTTACCTAGCACCCAAGTGCTATAATGATCATGGATAACACATCCAAAGCCTACTACAAGAGAGTCCCGGAAAACACTAGCATCACATTTGATCTTAAGAACATTCTGGGAGATGACAGCCACCAAAAATTCTGGACTGCATAATCTCAAAAGTTTCTATCTTTCTTCACCCTTTTTCAACTCATTCACCAAGGCTCTCGCAAGGCAAGAGATTTTCTTCCTAGGCTATGGTTCATTCGGGTTGAAGAAATTATTACATCTATTCCGCCAAATCCACCAAATCTCAGCAGCCACTACTTCTTCTTTACCATTAATAACACTAGTAATTCAGGATCGAAAGTCAGAAACATTAGCAAGTTCAACAATAGAAGGATCTAAAGAATTCCATACATCACGAACAATGGAACAATCCCGAAGACAATGCAACACAGATTCCAGCTCATTACCACATTTGTTACAAAGGTCATTCACCTCTAAGTCTCTTTTATGACAAAAGACATTAGCGGGAATGGCATCATGCAATGCAAGTCAAAAGAGAAATATGACATTTTTCGGAATGAAAAGCTCCCATAGCCACTTTCGATTCTCGTCACCTCTCCATTGAAATTTCATATACGCAAGCCAATTGTATCCGTTTTTGGTAGTATAACCCTTCCAAACAGTTGGTTTTGAAATCCAATCCGATTTATTCACACTCCTTCCAAGAAGAGGAATAGCCCCCTCCCCCCTCCCTCCAAAAAAAGGATTTAATATCCTCAGAAATTAGGGTGGACAAATTTTTAAAATTTCAAGTCCCATCATAGTAAATATCATCCAACTTAAGCAATAAATTAGAGACATGAACAAACGGGAGAAAATATACAAGAATACTTAAAGGACTACAAGGATCATACCACAAGGACCGAAGCAAACTCCCTGTATGCCACCTAAGACCCTCTTTGATGGACATATAGACTTTGGAGATACTTTTCTACACAAAAAAACCATGTTTAGCCAATTCTCAATCCCTATTTTGCTTCAAATATTTATGAGAAAGAAGTTTCACCCACAACCGCTCATTATCCTTCAACATTTGCTAAACCAATTTGCCAATAAGTGTCATATTAACACACTACGAGTCTCTAACTGCAAGTCCTCCTAGATTTTTGGGAGCCACAATTTTCTTCAACTTAACTAAAGGAAGACCTCTGCCATCCACATTACCTTTCCACAAGAATTGACGCATCATGGAGTCAACCTTGTCATGAGCATAGGAAGGGAAGTTTGCATTTGATAGATCGGAATTGAAGATAGAACTGATTTTACCAAACACAATCTCCTAACTTTGTTTAGCATGCATCCTTTCTAACTAACCAATTTATCATGGTCAATATTCACCCCTAAATATCTTAAGAAATGTTGAGTGAAATGAATGCTAGAAACACTAGATAAAATATCATTCCTTCTCTAAGAAATATTTTTAAGCCCAGGTGCCTTTGTAAAAATGTCCAAAGCTTCCATGGCTTCACTCACACACACCAACCTAACTCAAATAAACATCAGAGATTCAGAGTTTACCCAAACCCTACTGCACTTTGCTCAAAAGAAACCAAAAGAACAAGATTATATTCCCATTCCTGGTGAGGTCACGTAGGGTTTAATTTTCATGTAAATTATGAAGACTCTATCAACTTTATAATTCATTTTCATGTAATTTTTTTATATTGTAATACATAGGTGGATACTAAAAAAATCAATGATTGCAGTGTAAAACTAATATTTGTACATCTTTTAAATTTGAAGGTTCCTCCTTAATATAATGTCATATGATAAAGCAAATTGCCTCAGACCTCAGTCTTTAAAATTAAAAAAATAAATAAAAAAAAAGCTAAGTCAAATATATGACATTCTAATTTATGGGTGCCACAAATACGTGCGTCTCTTTCAATTTTATGCCATCAAATTCTACAGTCCATACTTGGTTGGTTCAAGAGATATCATCATTTTGCTTTTGCTTCTTGGTCCTAGAACCCTCCTCTAAGGATTTCAATTTGTTCTTTATTGCGGCTATTTTTGCACTACGACTTGTCTGTCCCATGCCGCTTCTGGTAAGATGCAACTTGTGTCCTTCACCAGTTGCTTTCGTAGGGTTATCAGCTGTTTCCAACATGTACTTCTCACCCGCAAGGCGAACAACCAACGGCCGGCCACAAGCTAACCTCCCATGCATTTTCTCCTTGGCCAATTTCGCTTCCTGCATACTCACTTTAACAATGGAAATCAGGGACTTGCTTGAGAAGCAAGTAACTAAAGTATGCAATCAACGTACCTCATTTGTGCTATACTGGATAAAGGCGAAACCCCGTGGCTCCCCACGTTTCGGGCCACGAGTGTGCCACAAGAAGTCCTCAGAAACAATCTTTCCAAAGGGAGAAAACATTCTGAGCAGAGCAGCTCTGGTAAATATCAAAGAGAAAAAGATGGTATTAGAATACGCATGATTCAATGTAGCACAACACAATTAAGCCTTTCTAGGAGTTATTATAAGTCTTACTCTGTAATTCTAAGATCAAGGTTACCAATATAGAGTCTACTTTCACACTTATCATCAATGCAACCAGTTGGATCCTGCAATCAGCAATACATAAAATAAGTGCAGAACATGAGAACACAATCATTTAAAAAAACAAAAAATCAGAAAATTATCCGAAAAATTTTAGTTTCTATTGTATTAGTTAAGTAAACTCTAAGAACTCCAAAACTTGAATTTAGTCCAAAAGTGTATTTATGAGATGATGTGCTCTTTTCCTATGGCATTTAAAATCGGAGGTACTGTTGTTCCTCTTTGTAATACAATTTTCGTTCTAAAAGAATTTCTTCTTAGTATCTACATATATACATCTGATAGAAGTTCCATTTTGACATACAAATCATGTGAACATAATGCTTCTTAGATAAGGATAATCCTATCAAAAAGCAAAGAACAATGTGGAACATGTAGAGCAGCATTACAAAACTCTTTAGGTAAACAAAATTAATTTCAATAACAAGGAAACATGAGATAGTTAAGATTTCAGGCTAAAACCATACCATGATTGCAAAAGTGTGCAAGTGAAACGTCTTCTAATCAACTAAAACCCCAAAGCATCAAATCTCCTTCACTCTGCAAATAAACAATACAATATAAATGTAACTCTTCATTCTACAGGTCTTAGCAAAAACTTGAAGGTTGACATATTAACAAATTCTTTGATAGAATCAACTTGAATGCGGTCATTCAAAGTTAGTCTATTGCCAGCAAAAGAGTCATCGTTCTACAGTGCAAGTGCAAATTTGCAATAGCAATTCTTAGAGAACAGAATCCTATGTATGATTGATTTTACTGTAATTAAGAAGCCAAAGATCAACAAACTCTTTTTCTTCTGTTTCAGATAAGAATTTATTTCTTACTCTTTTGAATGGAACACTCATTTTAACAGAAAAGAATAACAATAATAACAATAATAATAATAAGCTTAATGATCCATGCTACAAAGAGAAATCCAAATATAATTAAATGAAATTTTTTTTATATAGTCAAATTTTCAATTTTGCAAAATGGGTTCCTTCCTTCTCTCGGGGGGAAAAAATCGAAGAACAAAACAATTTTGAGAAAAAAAATTAAAAGTCAATTAAAAACGCTGAAAAGCACTCGAACTTAGAATATAAATTAGAGTTAACTAGAGCTTCCAAATGGCTATACAAATTAAATTCGAGAGGTTTTTTATTGCTGCCCACAATTTACAGAACAACAGAAAATATTGCGAAAGTACCTACCTAATCAATAAATTGATTGATTTTCTGATGGTTAATAAATTAGAGTAAAAACTTGGAAAATTTGATGAATAGACGGTTACCGTGAAGAAAAACGATGCCTTCGACTGCAACTAGTTAGGGATTCTGTTACTGAAAGATGATGATGAAGAAGAAGATGAACTCCACACGGTAGAGTTGCTTCACAGTGGGCTTGGCTTAATGGACCGGCCCAATGTAAAATTTCCTTAGTTTTTTATTTCTTTGGCAAGGAAATTTGCAGTTTAATTTTAATCCATTTACAACATAAAATTTTGGATAAAATATTTTTTTCTTAACATTTATTTTTAATGTTTTCTCAAAAATAATTTTAATATTTAATTTTATCTTAAATATTTTTAAATTTATTCAATTTTATTTTTAATATTTTTAAATTTATGTCAAAGGTACTCTTATATATTTTCACTTTTATCTTTAACATTTTAGTTTTTAGATAGAGTATAACTAAATAGCCATTATTATAAAAAGGTTTTAGTCTCTTAATATTAATTATAAAAAATTATTTTAGTATTTTAAAGGTTAAATACAAGAGTATTTTTGTTTCTTTAATAGTATATTAAATTTTTAATTTTAATATAATCAAACAATTTTAATTAATTTTATAAGAAAAAGTTTAATCTTTTTTATTAAAAGAGTATTTTAGTACTCTAAATATGATGAACTACAAGAGTATTTTTATTTTTTTTATATCATATTCAAATTTTTAGTTTTTAATATAATCAAATAATATGAATTACTCCTACGATAGTACAATGGTATTTTAGTTTTTTTAGTTAACCTTCAAAGGCTATTTTGTTTTTTGAACATCAATTATAAAAGTATTTTAGTCTTTTTAAAAATTGAGATTAATTCTAAAAATTTATTTTAGACTTTTAAAAGTTAAATATAAGGATATTTTAATCTTTTTATATTTAAAATTTTTAATTTTTAATACAATCATACAATCTTAATTAATTATACAAGGGTAATTTTGCCTTTAAAAATAAATGTTAAAAAAAGTTTTGTAGTCTTTTAAAACGAATTCTAGAAAAACTTCAAACTTGTTATAATAAAATTTAAATATTAATTTCTAATACAATTAAACATATTTAAATATGAAAGATATTTTAGCTTTTTTCAAAATTAAACTAAAAGGATATTTTATTGTTATTAAAATCAAATTTGAATTTCTAATATGAGTAAACCATATGAATAATTCTATAATGGTATTTTAGTATTTTTAAAATTAAACTTAAAACATTGTTTTGATATTTTAAAAATTAAGTATAAAGATATTTTAGTTGTTTTAAAATTTTTAATTTTTAATACAATTAATTAAGATTTATTCTAAATAAAAGAATGCTACATATTTAAATTTGTCTGTTAACTAAGTTTAACTAAATTAAACAATAATATTTGGGTGAGTGACGATGAGAGGGTGAGTGAGAGTGACCAAAATAATTTTCAGTGAGTTAGATCAATTTGATTGGACTTTGTTAAAACGTTAAAAAAGACTTGAACGTGTAGTATTTTTTTTTTTAAAAAAATAGGTATTTTAGACTTTTTAAGATTAATATTAAAAAATTATTTTTGTATTTTAAAAAATTAGCTATAGGGTGTTTAAATCTTTTTAATATTGAATTAAAATTCATAATTGCTAATAAATCAACTAATATTAATTATTTATATAAGGATATTTTAATAATTTTAAAATTATTATATAAAAGATATTTTGGTATTTTTAAGTTTAGTGTTAAAAAATATTTTAATTTTTCAAATAACCCTGGAGGTTTTAGTATTTTAAAAATAAAATAAAATTTTAATTTATAATACAATAAAATAACTATAAAGATAAAAGGGAACCAGCTAAAGAAGACACATTATTTTTATTTCATACCCAAAATAAATATAAAAAAACTTCTTTTTCACTTTCTTACACACAATCTTCTATTCACTTTCTTACCACAAACAAGTAGGATTAACCGATTAACATATCTAGTCACACACCATGATATCAATAGTAATTAAAATTGTGCCTACAGTTTCTAATACACGAAAACTAATAATAGAGATAAAATTAAAAGTAAAACAGATTTCTGTGTTTTTTTTTGGTGATCTAAGGGGGGTAAAGCGCAAAACAGATTTCTGTGTTAGCTTAGAAATTTAATGCTTCAAATGATGTACTTTCACACTAATAAAACATATAAATTAGATCTTATATAAATTTGCAGGAGAAAAAAAAAAAAGGCTAGAGTTGTACGATAGTTGAGATGTGAATCTACAAAATTGAAGAGTTGCATACTAAAACATTATTCTTAAACTCGACAATAATATGTATGGTGAAATTGAAAGAGAAAATCTAAAGGTGGTGAATTGAATTATATTGACATAAAACTTCATTGAGTTAGCAATCTACATTTTTTATTGATAAAATAGCCATACAGCTCTGAAAATTTTTACAGTATTTTAGATTCAATACAACACTAGAATATGTGTTTCTCTTTAGGATTGTTATTTCTTATCTACTCTTCTTAGTCTTTAATATTAAACAATATATACACAATTTTCTTTCTTTTAAATTCATTTTAGATAATTTTCTTTCTTTTAGATAATATATATTCGGTTGTTTTGTATAGTTTCACCAAATTTATAATTAAGTCTATATTTTTTTTCTTTCAATTATGTTCCTATTTTTAATTTTATAATTAAGTCATTCATAGTGTAAAAATTGTTAGTTTACTAAATATTTTTCTACCAATTAAAAATACCAATAACTAAGAATCTAATTAGATGTTTGATCATATATTTTTTTAAAAAAATATTATGTTAATTTTAATATTTTTTATATAAAAATAACTTAATTACAAAATTAAAAGCAGTGTAGAGACTTAATTAAAAAAAAAAGAATATTAATACAAATTTAATAAAATTTTAAAGACCAACAAAATAATTAAACATATAAAAATTCTCTTGATTTTAAAAATAAGAATAGACACCTAAATTGATTTTTCAATATTCTAAATCCAACATTTTAGTTTCACAATGCAATGCACTAATTCTATACATTGTTGACCTTTCTTATTCACTCTCAACTTTGAAACTAAATTACAGCAATAATTGAAATTTTGAATACCTAGACACACAATTTTGGCATTAAATTGTTTTAAATGTTTAAAAATTTTATTATATTCCCTTGAAGGTGCTTTATACAAGTACTTAGTATCACGCAACATTATCCATTAATAGCAAGCTAGCATTTGGCGTGTAAAGTATATTTTTTATTTTTAAAATTTATTAAAAATTTTAAAATAATTTTAAATTTTATTTTATTTTAATTTTGTTCTAATAATTTTTAAAATATTAGCCATCAAAAATATATTTAATACAAATAAAAAAATTTTAAGACAAAATTAAAATAAAATAAAATTTAAAAATATTTTTAAAATTTTTAACAAATTTTAGAAAAAAATAATTTATCCCATAAATAATTTTCACATGCACCACTTTTGTTTATTTGATAACAGCTAATAATTGTGTTGGATTCTTACATTTATAAAAAGATAATTTACGCGTAGTTGATATGAAACAAATTTTTTTTGACAGAAAAAAATATATCATTCAAAGAAAAGTCAAACGATACTTATAAATAATAAAAATAAATTAGATCTATAATTAGAAAAGATGTAAAACAATTTCTTAATAATATTAAACTATTTTTAATATTTTCATTGTTCACAATATTTAACATTTTTATTATCTATCTATATTCTTTTTTTTTTTTCGAATGATCACTATAACTGAATAAAAAATTGCACCAAGTAGATGATAGATATTCATTAACAAATAAACTATAGGAAAATATAAACCTTTTTTATATTCTAATACTTCAGTAAGGACCTACAAGATCTAAGAAACAGAAAAATAAAACCAATCTGAATCTAGTACAGTTACTTTAGTTTGCATTCCAAAGACATAATTCGTATGAAACATTCAACAAAAATGAAAAAACCCTAAACCTAAGAGCTAGTGAATTTGGTAACAACTTTATTTGGTTCCTTCAGAATCAGAATGCTTAGCGACTTCGGAAATTCATAATCATCATTGCGTGCATCGATGCAATATGAAAACCATTACAAAAATCATGAAATTAAAAGGAGAATTGGCTTACTTCAATATTTTGTTCTTCTAAAATGATTCCACCATTGAAATGTTGTTAATGGAACGGTGAAAGCGACGTTGAGACGACCAGGGGCGGGAACAATGGCGAGCGTACGGCTTCTTCAACAATGAGAACGAAGGTTGGGGACCGGGGGTCACTAGTGAGCACAGCCCACCTTCTTGGTGTTATAATCGTTCTGCTTTTTTGGCGCCATTGAAGCTCAAGCTCTAAGCTCTGAAATTCAAATACAGGGATGGAGAAGAGGATTGATGGCTAAATGATTTGTTGAACACAAAAGAGAAGATATATCTAAAAAGGAACCTGATTTATTAGTTGTCTAATTTATCATGGTATAACATGATATAGAGTTTAAATATTAATTTGAAGTATATATTTTTTAAAATACTCTTAATTTTCCGTTTAAAATAACTAATAGAGTAATGATATTGTCACTATTATTTTTGACAATATCACTTTATATATATATATTTTATATTATATATTTACATTAATTTATAAAAATGAGTTACTTTATCAAAATAAAAATGATGATATTTATTTTCTAATTGTTGTATTCTAATTATTGTCTAAAGAATATCACTCTATTTTTTCTAAAATTACATTAATATTAGTCACTATTATGGGTACTTAAAAATTGCAACGTTGTTATTTTTTATTGATCTTGTAGAAATAAAATATTTAATTTTAAATTTGTTATTACAAAAAAAAGATAGTAAATAAAAATAAAAATATGAATATTTAAAATAAAAAATTACATATGTAAAATAAGCAAATAACCATCATTACTAATTTATTATTTTTTAATAAAAAAAGAAATAGAGTAGACCCATGTTAAATAGTTATAAGGGCACAGGATTTTGTTCTACGTCAAATGGCCAAGGCTTTTTTTTTTCTTGTCTATTTTGCAAAGATATATTCTATTAGACCTTAAGATATCTAACTGATTTTTCCTGCCGAGAATATAAAAAATATAGCTTTTATAAATAAATTTTAATTATTTTTTTAAAGAAAATTTTGTTAATAGTGACAAAATGTCTAAATAGAAGATTGGTTTACAAATTATCATGGCTCAATATAAAATGTTTGGAGAGAAACTTTGGTAAAGGCTCAACAGCAAAAAAAATTAAAGAGAACATTTCATTAGTCACGTATAATTAAGTTTTTCAAGATAATTAATGGTGTCAGCTTCTTGAGTTTACGAACAAAAGCTATCATAATCTGTTGCTTACCACACATTTTAAAATGGAATACACCACCCAAGATCTATATGTGTAGATATTTTACGGAATTCACACGTAAAATTTCCCTTTAATAGATACTATTATTGTTTTTTTTCATATATAGCATTACTCTCTTTTGGTATTTCTTATTTTATTCTCTTTTGGTGATATTATTTTTTAGTATTTAATTTTAAATTTTTTGTTTTTTAATTAATTAATAATAATAATAAGCCATGAACAGAAATATCAAGTTGATCCAATTTAAAATAATGATCACATATATTTATATAATTTAATTTTTTTTATAGTTTTACTATTTTTTCATAGTCAATATATAATATTATTGAAGCCCTAATTAGGAAGATAAATAATGGAAGGTGTGTATGTATGTATAATATATCCATCTATGTATAATTCACATGCTTGAAGTCAAGCTATGTGAGCATTAACATTTTAAGGGTCCAACTAACAAATAGAGTACAGAATATAACCGATAGAGTACAGATAGAGTACAGAAAAAATCTGCATTATCTACTCCTTTACTTTGCTCCTCTAAGAAACAAATATAGAATGATAGAATGTATAGATTCCATAATAAAGAAGAAAATAATGCAGATTTTTTCTCTTGTTGATAACAATATTAGAAATAATAAAAAAAAATTATAGTTACTTTTTTTTTGTTTTATTTGTTTTTCTTTAGTTAATTGTATTTTTATGGTATTGTTTTCTACACTTTACTTGTTGTGTTAGATTCTCTTTTAAAAAAAATAAAACTGTAGCATACCCTTTTCTAAAGATCCAAAAGAACATAACTAAAAAAAACATACAAATTTCTGCAAGCATTCTTAATCGCCGCCACTAATTGCTGCAGTGTTAGTTTAGCGTCATCGAAGGTTCAGGCTGCGTATGATATTATTTTTTTTGCTTTTGATTGACATTGGGGAGATGACTTTCCAAACACCGTAGAAAAAGATTAATTATGGTCGCGCCAAAAACCAAAGAAATTACCAAGGAGAGATATTAATTGATCTTTCGCTTTGTTCTATTAAAGAAACTACGTCTTTAAAGTTTAAACTTATGGAATTTTTTTGAATAAATTTAAAAAATACGTTATTTAAACTTTAATTTTTTAGATATGTTTTTATTTTATGATAAGTTCACTTGACCGTTGAATTTTTGTATTTGTATAGAGTTTGTTTTATTCTTCGACAAATTTTATTAGGTACCTTTATAAATATTAAATTTTTTTTACTAAAGATAAGAGACTCGAACTCGTAATTTTTTAATTAAGTATGGAAAAGAAAAAGTTAAAAAGTTAACCATAATAATTATTATTATTGTTTTTAGAGTACATAGGAGTACATAAAAATTTATTAAAATAAGTCGTATTTTTTTAAAAAATAATAATTTTTTATAATTTATAATAAAAAAATCTGATTAAATATGATTTATTATTTCTAAAAATGTTAATAATGATTATTATTGATGCTGTTAATATTTAAAAAAAATCATACTTAGTTGTGCGTGAAGAGTTGAAAATAACGTGTTTTTAGGAATAATTTTTTTTTATTTATTTCAGAAAAACACCTCAAACTTATTGCCCCAGGAAGATCACTTAAATGGAAGGTTTCTATGCTCCACCCTATTATACTCGGTTAATCCATGTTTTGCATCAGAGGAAAAGCTCTTTTGCTCATTTGCACATGTGACCAAATTACATTATTTGATTTTTTTTAGGGTAAAATTGATCATTTCAGCTTTAACAGAAATAATAAATTTTTATTATATCTAATTTATTTTCTATTTTCTTTCATTTTTTCAATTTTTTTTAAGTATATTCAATTGCAAATTAAAAGTACATTATACAAGTAAATTATAATTAAAATAGTCCTTTTTATGTATTTATTAATAGCGCACAACTTTATAATTTAAATAACACTTTTTAGGTAGTGACACATAATTTATATTTAAATATTTTATCTTATAAAAATTACAAATACAAGTATATAATCTTTTATATTTATTAAATATAAAATAAAACATTTATATTTTTTAAAAATACAAATACTTTTTTAAAAAAATTACTAAATCAAGCCTGTAACTTTATATGAAAACTTTTATGTAGTAAAAGTTTAAAATCATCAAATAATTTTTACTTGTATGAATTATCGAGTCTCAACCATCTTTGTCTTTTTTAAAACAATCTTATTATGGTCTAATGTTCTTTCAATAATTCAATAAAAAAAATATGAGTGAAAATAATTACATAGGTATTTTACTCATTTTAAAACTTAAAAATTATAATTTCTAACGTAGCTAAATATCCATTATTATAAAAAGATGTTTTAATCTCTTAAAATTAATTATAAAAAAATATTTTAGTATTTTAAAGGTTAAGTATAAGAATATTTTTATCTTTTTAATATTATATTAATTTTTTATTTTAATATAATCAAAAAATTTTAATTAATCTTATACGAAAAATTTAGTCTTTTTCATGCTAACGATTAAAAGGGTACTTTAGTACTCTAATGTGATGAACTACAAGAGTTTTTTTTATAATTATATTCAAATTTTTAATTTTTAACACAATCAAATAATATAAATTAGTTCTATGACAGTACAATGGTATTTTATTTTTATTTTTTTTAATTGACCCTCAAAGGTTGTTTTGTTTTTTTAACATCAATTACAAGGGTATTTTAGTCTTTCAAAAATTGAGATTAATCCTAAAAATTTATTTTAGTTTTTTAAAAGTTAAGTATAAGGATATTTTAGTTATTTTCATATGTAAAATTTTAAATTTTTAATACACATACAATCTTAATTAATCATATAAGGGTATTTTTGCCTTTTTAAAATCAATGTTAAAAATTTTGTAGTCTTTTGAAATAAATTCTAAGAAAACTTCAGACTTGTTATAATGAAATTTAAATATTAATTTCTAATATAATTAAACATACTTAAATATGAAAGATATTTCAGTCTTTTTTAAAAATTAATACTAAAAATTTGTTTTTATTTGAGTTTTAAAGAGAATTTTGTCATTTAAAACAAACTAAAAAAAGTATTTTAGTCATATTAAAATCAAATTTAAAATTTTCATTTTCAATAGTAAATCATATGAATAATTCTATTAGTATTTTAGTTTTTTTTAATTAAACTTAAAATATTATTTTGTTATTTTAAAAAATTAATTATAAAGATATTTTAGTTGTTTTAAAATTTAAAATTTGTAATTTTTAATATAATTAACTAACACACTCATCCAAATATTATTGTTTAATTTGGTTAAAAAAAACTTGAATATATAGACGTGAAGAAAACAAAATAAAGAATGAGTATTATTCAATAAATCCAAAATTTGAATACAACATAGAGTGATAACCAATTTATAACATCCAGTCACACACCAATAGTAATTAAAATTGTGCCTACAGTTTCTAATATAGGAAAACTAATGATAAATATAAAAGTAGAATAGATTTTTGTTAGCTTAGAAATTTAATTTAATGCTTCTAATGATGTTCTTTCACACTAACATAACATATAAATTCGATCATATATAAATTTGCAGGAAAAAAAAAGAAGGCTACAGTTGTACAATATAGTTGGGATGTCAAATTGTCAATCTACAAAATTGAAGAGTTGCATACAGCATACTTCCCTGAGTATGGTAAAATTGAAAGAGACCAAAATCCAAAGGTGGTGAATTGAATTATATTGACATAAAACTTCCTTGAGTTAGCAAGCTACATTTTTCATTGATTAATAAGTCATGCGGCTCTCAAAATTCTTACAGCATTTTAGATTCAATACAACACTTGAATATGTGTTTCTCTTTAAGATTGTTATTTCTTATATGCTCTTATCTTAATATTTAATATTAAATAATATATACACAATTTTTTTTTAAATTCAATTTAGATAATTTTATTCTTTTAAATAATATATACTCTATTGATTCTTATAGTTTCACCAAATTTATAAATTAAGTTTACATATTTTTTTTCTTTCAATTAAGTCCCTAGCTACGCTATTTTTAATTTTGTAATTAGGTTCTTTCTAGTGTAAAAAATTAGTTACTAAATATTTCTCTATAAATTGAAAGTATCAATAATTAAAAACTTAATTAGATCTTTGACCACATAAATTTTAAGAGAAATATTCTGTTAATTTTAACGTTTTTTACATAAAAATAACCTAATTACAAAATTAAAAGTAGTATAGGAACTTAATTGAAAAAAAATATATAGTTAATTAAAAATTTGATAAAACTATAGTCTATAGAAAC
>NC_029776.3:105310679-105312679 GCF_000817695.3 Arachis duranensis
TAAGAAAAATCGGTCGCTAAACCCTTAGCGATCGATTTTGGTGGTCGCTAAAACCTTGGTAGCTAATTAGAAAATAGCGACCAACTTTGGTTGCTAAACGTTAGCGACCGATTTTTGAACAAGACCACTAAACCCTCATTAAAAGTATCGGTCACTAAATCGGTTGTTAACATAATCGATCGCTAAATAATGACTAACTTTTTGGTCGTTGAGTAAATCGGTCCACCTTTTTAGTCGCTAATTTACGATCAGTATTTCAGTCTTTAATTCGCGATCAATGTTTCAGTCTCTAATTTGGTCGCTAAGTGGAGATCTGTATTTTAGCAACCAACATTTCAGTCGCTAAATCGGTCGCTAATCAGCAACCAAGAATTTTAGTGACCAAATTTCCATGTCTAATCCTAATTTTTTTAGTTATCAATTTTTTACTAAACTCTTACATCTAGACCATAAAATGTTGAAAAATCATCAATACAAAAAATAAACTTTAACACATAAAAATCAACCCATAACAAATATATCTCAAATAATATAACACACTTAACCAATAACCAAAATAACTCATCAATTCAATATCATAGACAACAACAATAATAAGTAAATAGCATTCTCAAATTATTAATTATATTATTTTAAGTTATTAACTAACTAGTATTACAACTAGTTAATTACAATAAAATAATCACTTTTTAGACATACGGTCACTAATTCACTATTTTCATTCTCTTTTATATTTATTTTTCCATCTTCTAATTGAGGAATCAGAATTTATGTATATTTTTAAAAATTTATATAAAAAATATTTGATTTTTTAATTTTTTTTTGTTTTTTTTAACCAAGTTTTCAAGTCATCGTCATTATATTTTTATATTCTGACTTTCGCAATCAATTAAATGATTGAAAATTTGAGCCACGATAACTAGAACTTTTTTTAATTGGAGTGGATTCTATTCCAACTTTCTTCCATAAATTCTTTTCCTTTTTAAGCTATTTCATACTACACGTTCATTTTATTTAGTAAATTATTTCCTTTTTCAGATATTTTTTACGTAACCTATTCTATAGCATTTTTAAATTTATTATACCAATATCAAAATCAGATTAATTATTACTCAGCATAATTAGCTAACTCAAAAAGAGAAATAAAGCATGTTAAGCCTGTTCTATAGAATTCTTTAATAGACCAAGAATAATATAACTCTTCATATAATAAGAAGGTGGAGAATTGATAGGAGTCGGGTTTTTAATATAGAAATAAGTTTCTCTAATAATACTAGGAATAGAGTTATATTGTGACTGACAAAATAGCTGTGGAAACTTTGTTGTTAATTTTGTATATTATTGAAAAACTTTTTTATGCCTGTTTATTTCATTAATCGTCTATAATAAGTTTCTCTAATAATACACGTTCAAAGTGATTTTTCCTTTTTTTTTTATAACAAAAGAAAATTTTAAGGAATGGCTTTGATAAACTATATCCTCTTATTTGATAATTGAGATAAGGGATTGAAATGAAATTTCATCAAAACCTAATTGAATGTATGTTATGTCTTTTTTTAATATATATTCACCAGAAATTAAGGTTGTGTCCTAACAAAAATAGTATCCGAGAAAATTAAAACTCTACCAGGACCTACTCGAGCATACAGAATAATTAAATTAACTTTGATGTTAAACGAAAATACGAAATGAATAAATGAACAATACTTAGATACCATATTTTTCTCCTAACAAGAAAAAGAAAGGAAAAGAAGCTAAGTGATAATATATAGAAATCTAAGTGATAATATATACTTAGATACCACATATTTTTCTTCTGATGATTATATATAGACTTGTCAAACTCCACTACAAAAAGAAATTTGTAAACTCGTATCTATTGTACCTAATGCTTTATCAATTATCATTTCCTTCAAAAAATTGCATGCACTCCACCACAATTAGTTAATAAAACTCAAATTTATAAACTCATAATTCAGTTTTTGTTTCGGTACCACATA
>NC_029776.3:105313409-105373524 GCF_000817695.3 Arachis duranensis
TATATAAGACTATAACATGAATTTATTAATTAATAAATATGTTCATTCATGTATATAGACCAGTATGTGATCCTATCATCCATGTTGCAATGCAATGCACTAATTCTATACATTGTTGACCTTTCTTATTCACCCTCAGCTTTGAAACTAAATCACAGCAATATTTAGCAATAATTGAAATTTTGAATACTTAAAACACACAATTTTGGCTGGTCCAAAAAAAAAAAATTGGCATTTATATTGTTTTAAATGTTTAAAAAATTCATTATATTAGTATCACGCAACATTATTCTTTAATACCAAACTAGCATTAAATGTGTAAAATATATTTTTTATTTTTAAAATTTATTAAAAGTTTTTTAAATAATTTTAAATTTTATTTCTAATTTTTTTATTTGTATCAAATATACCTTCTGACAGCTAAATTTTTAAAAAATTTAAGACTAATTTAAGAATAGTGCATGATAACTATCTTTAGTTTTCTTGTGTTGATAGTTATTCTTGTAAAATTATTGTTGAATTAGTCTTAAATTTTTTTAAAAATTAACCATAAAAAATATATTTGATGCAAATAAAAAACTTTCAGGATAAAATTAAAACAAAATAAAATTTAAAAATATTTTTAAAATTTTTATCAAATTTAAAAAATATAATTTATTTAAAAAATACTAAAATACATATTTAAAAAAGACGTCGTAAGTATCGTTATTTGAATGGTTCTCATCAATAAATCATTAAATAATAACTAGTAAGAGGTCTGCGCATATGCATAGGTAGGTGATTGTGTTTGTGAAATTAATAACAAAAATATAAAAAAAAACACAAAAGTTTGATAATGATATGTTTGTTATATACCTTTATTGAACTTAAAAATATGATCACAATAATGTAACTAATAATTCTAAATCATGTATTAATTAAACATGCTTATTTCAATGATTACATGATTTGAATAATCAAAATTTATAACAAAGAGTTCAGGTAGTATAAGCACCGCATTGTATTCATTTTTTGAATGTGCAAACTTTCTATTTTATGTGCAAACTTTCTATCGCCTAAATCAAGGATCCATTATACAATTTTTTTTCATTCTCTGTCACTTTTATTTTCTATTGAAGACCTTAATCTCATATTATGAGTTAAAGTTAATAACTTATATTCATGCCATATATAAAAAGAATTAATTGATACATTAACAATATCTTGTCTAGATCTATTTGTTATCATAAGAAGAAGGAAAAATAAATAAAAGTACACTTGGATTTTCACACGGTAAACAGATGTACTCCTGAATTTTTTAATGAGTCATTTGTACACATGAATATAAAATTCCGTTGTCAATTCTACCATTCTGTGGCCTGAGTAAATTTTTCGGCGGTAGTGGAGGCCAGGTGGCACGGTATTGTATGATGTGGCCAATTTGAGGTGACACTGTGAAAAATAGAAATATTCATTATGAAATTTGTTGAAATAAATACAAGAAAAGGGAATAATGCAATCACTGTTCATCTTCTTCCTTCTCTAATTTCTTTGAACCATATGAATCCTAACACAGGGTGTAGACCTTTCATTGGCCTTGATGGCACATTCTTAAAGGACTTCTATGAAGAACTTCTACTCACTGCAATAGGTCAAGATGCCAACAACCAAATTTTTCCAATTGCTTATGCAGTGGTGGATTCAGAAACTAGAGATAACTGGAAATGATTTTTGAAGCATTTACACAATGACTTGGACAACTACAAGGTTCATAGTTGAAACTTCATCAGTGACCAACAAAAGGTATGCATTTACACATATTCCCAATTGTTTATGCCGTGGTGGATTCAGAAACTAGAAATAACTGGAAATAGTTTTTGGAGCATTTACACAATGACTTGGACAACTACAAGGTTCATAGTTGAAATTTCATTAGTGACCAACAAAAGGTATGCATTTACACATATTAATTGAACAGGGTCTAATTCCGACTATGCAACAAGTTATGCCTCATCGCTTCTGTGATATGCATATTTAAAATAATTTCACAAAAAGATGGAAGGACAAACAACTCAAAGGGGCATTGTGGAAGTGTAGTCGAGCCACCACAACTCAAGAATTTGATGCTGCAATGTTAAGACTGCAACGGATGAATACTGGAGCATGGGAGTATCTAAACAAGCTTGATCGAAAGCGGTGGAAGAAAATCAGCAAGTAGAACTAGAACAATGGCTGCAACTCAATATTAGTTGCTTTGGACAAAGGAGTTTTTTGGCTTTGGTGTTCTCATTTGGACCTGCACATTTCTGATTGGAGTTTAAAAAATTGTTATCATTTCCTGTGTTAGGGTTCATACGGTTCGAAGAGATTAGAAAAGGAAGAGGATGAACATTAATTTTATTATTCATTTTTCTTATATTTATTTCAACAAATTTCATAATGAATATTTCTATTTTCCACCGTGTCACCTCAATACTCAGGTCACGGAAGGGTAGAATTGACAACAGAATTTTATATTCATGTGTGCAAATGACTCGTTAAAAAATTCAGGAATACATCTATCTACCGTGTGAAAATTCAAATGTACTTTTGTCTATTTTTCCTAAAAAGAATTTGAACATGATAATACAACATAATACTTATTTTAATAATTTGATTTTATATTTGTGAAATTTTTGAAGATATAATTTTGAACAAACTTAGACTTAGTTTGGTAAAACTTTTTGAAGAGATGCACTTTTCAAAAACATAAGAACCTCGTTTCGTGTTTGATAAATCAAAAGCTCATGTGCTTATACTTGCAACTTTTAAAAATTAGGAATACTTTTAATGAGCTATTATTCAGGGTGAATTATCAGTTCTATCCAAAACATTTGTATTCTAACTTTAAGAAGAGATTTTCAAAATTCCAATTAAAACTCATGATGTATAATTGACGATAGAATAACATTAAATCACTTTTATAAACGTTAGTAATACAAATAAAACAATTTAAATATTAGAAACACAAATAAGACTATACCCCAAATATTAGAGACAAACGATGCTTTACTCAATAAATATTCGATGGTGTTTGCATCATCATATGTGAAATTCACAACTAAAAGAAACAATAGCCTTCACAGTTAACATGATTTATCAGCATCTCAACAAAAGTTATATGGCTTGTTGCTTACCTGAAATTAATTGAAGATTAATTTATAAAAAGAATCTAGTGCTTTTAATTTGTACATACATGATGGGTTATATTCATCGTAGCTACAAAAAGTCAAAGTCGCCAAAAGCTATATGGCTTGTTGCTTACCTGAAATTAATTGAAGATGAATTTATAAAAAGAATCTAGTGCTTTTAGTTTGTACATACATGATGGGTTACATTTATAATAGTTACAAAAAGTCAAAGTCGCCACTTTATGCTTGTGTCTAGTTGTCCTCAACCATGTATTACTTTTATAAGTTTAAAAACAGCAAATATACTCTATTCTGAATCATAAATCCATAACAGTATATTAAATAGTATTTGAAGGGAAATTGTTGTCCAACATAAATACATACAATGAAAAGAATAACAAAAAACAGAAACCCATTTGAATGTAGAACTATTTTGAAGATCTAAATTGTTACTTAATCTCATTGCTTACGTTATAAGAGTCCCTTGTAGCCAGCTTATAAACAATTTATTCATAATAACAGATCTCTTCTGCACAAAGTATCTATTCATAATTTAGATTAATTAAAAGCAAATTAGATAAATATTCAATCACCTAAGCTAGTAATAAAGGAAATCATTCAAAATTTAAGAAAACAATTTCTAGTCAAAATAAAAAAAAGTAAGAATTTGACAAATTCTATACGATAAAAACGGTAAAAAGCATGAAATTTAGATATAAAATTGTACATAACTAACCTCTTTGCTCTATATTTTTGTGTGTGTAATCCTCATTGTTCTAAAATTGTCAAAAAAATTCATTACAAACTCACTTAACTGCAAGTTGAACAACTTGGAATCAGAAACATAATATTATTGGAGTCAAAGCTTTTAAAGTCATTACATGATCTCAAATGATATAGCTTTCTAAAGAACTATAAATAATAAACTGCATAGTTTCTCATGATTTGCTACACCTAGTCCTAAACTTAAAATAAAATGACAAACTCAGGGGCAACAAGTAATTTTAAAAAAAGCAAAACATCATGATTTTTCCATTTCTCCTACTACTTAAAAGTGATAGACTTACTTCCACTACAATTATATTGCTAAATCCAAAACCAAAGGCTAGTTATTAACACCAAAAGTTGAGAACAAATTACCATAACAATCACCACCACAAATAGCTTGCAGATTTCCTTCTCAATCAAAACCCTACTAATGAAATTAATCGAGTAAATATTGTTTAATACAACTATTAATCATGTAAAATAATAAGAATTTTCACATTAGTAACATAGAGAAAAAGAGTTCTTATTTCTTGTAAGAAAGAATATTAAAATTGAATGTAATCTTCATTTTCATATTTTCTAATTATAATCATCCTTATCACTTATAAAACTCATACATATTCAAAGGGTTCGTGGTTTGCATTGTAAGCCGTCAATTTACATAAATTTGTTAAAAAAAATTATACGTGTACAACTAAATTTCTGAAAAGCGAAAATAGATTCGATCCCATGAAAAAATCAATGATATATTTGATTCGAAAACATAGCAAGAAAACGGCCCTTTTAAATGAGCTGAGTTTTAATATTTTCAAATTTGTCCACCAAATCCTTAAACAAACTCTAGAAACACTACTACATTTATGTCTTTATATGTAGGCTTAATCTTGCAGTCATCCCCTGAAAAAAGAAAGAATGCAAGGAGGCATGGAGCTTTGACTTTGAAGGAAACAATCCGACAAAAGAAAATGAGAACAATAATAAAATTAGTAGTCACTATAAAAAAACCGCTACTATAGAACAATTTTCTTTGACAACTTAGACTATTAAAAGAACTCAAAAGTTAAATAGATGCACAACAAATGAATGAGTTCTTATAAGTCATTTTAAATTCTTTTTGCATAAAACACACCTTCAAAACCACTGGAAACTAATTAAAAAATTTCATGTAATAGATTAATTTCCCAATGTCTCAATTTAGTAAGTGTAATAGTAGTAGTAGGTACCTCCAATGCAGAAATCTCAAGTTGGAGTTGATGCAGAGGGAGTGTGGATTCTGAAACAGTATCATCTTCAAAAGAGAACTGTGTCATCTTCCCTCTTGAGACCATCATATTAAATTAGAATCTCTTTGATTGGAATGTATCTATTTGACACAAAAGATAAATAATTAATGAAAATCATTTATGAGTTGATCTTTTAAAAAAATCCCAAAAAAAAAAATGGAAGATTGATTTTACAAAAAAAGGTCTATGGATAAAATAACATACTTGATAAGTGTTTCAAGGTGAGCAACCACAATAACATAATAAATGCAATGTAACTTGTCAACTGAATTGAAAATCACAAATATGGCACTTCCAAACTTAAAAAATATCATTCAATAATAAGTGCAATAATAATTTTTCCTTCCTGCAAGACTATTTCTTCTTCTTTTGCTTCTGATTCTCTTTTAGTCACTGAAACAATCACAAAGATTTAGACATGAAATAGATAATTTGATTGAAGAAGGAAAGAGAGAAGAATACAATCCTCAATGGTTGGGTGTGGGAAAGTTTTGGAATTTGAAATCAGAGGTGCGCAAAATAATCATGTATTGGAGATTCTAATTTAGACTAACCTTTGAAGAGTCACCAGCCAACTTCCAACTGCCTCCCCTTCTTCTTCCGCCTTGACCGATCCGTTTCCCCTTCCGCAAGAAGACCTGCAATTGAAGAAGCAGCTGAACTCAAAACTAAACGCTAATCTAAATTAGTGAATTCTGATTATATTAAAAAAGATGGAAATATACATTAACTATAAGTTCTGGCTAATTTCAATTACTGATCCAATAAAGCTATAAACCAATATAAAAAAGAAGAAAAAAAGGACTCCATGTTCAACTAAGTGCTACGGTCAAGAAAAAGGTTTCCCTGCTGGCTTGCTCTTATATTAGTCAGTAATCTATCACTTGAATTATAGTCATGCAATAGTTATTTTGAAATAGAAAAGGCTAAATCTTTTTTAATCCTTTTGTAATTGAAGAAATGAAAATAAAAATATGGCCTAACCTTTGACTCACCGGCCAATTTCTAACTACTGCAGTACTGCCCCTTCTTCTTCTGCCTTGGCCGAATGTTTTCTCCCTCCGCAAGAAGACCTGCAATTGAAGCAGCAACTAAACTCAACCAAACGCTGACTAAATTAGTGAATTCAGATTATATTAAAAAACATATAGTAATATACATTATAAGTTTGGCCAATTTCAATTACTGATCCAATAAAGCTATAAACCAATATGACGAAGAAAAAAAAAAGGCTCTAGTGAACAACTAACTGCTACGGTCAAGATAAAGGCATCCCCTGCTCTAATATTAGTCAGCAATTTATTACTTGAATTATAGTCATGTAATAGTTATTTTCAAATGGAAAAGACTAAATCTTTCTTCTGCTCTTATAATTGAAGAAATGAAAATAAAAATTATCAAATGAATTATTAGAATTAGGAATTCTATGATACTTATGGAAGCTATTTCCATCAGGGTTTAAATGAAAGCAACCATCCAGTTGCAAACTCTTTTAACCTTTACCTTCAGATTGTGAGTAAATTAGGATAAAGAAAGTCACTTTTATCAATATAAGTATGTGGAACCTTTTGCAAATAACAGATTCTGCTCTTTTAAACTCAATTTCACCTCACTTATCTTATGTAGCACAGAGTTGGATATAAAATTTCTTTTATGCATAAAACAAACATCATATAACAACATAGCTTATCATGTTCATCCACTTTATATACTAAAGAAAAACAAAAATAAAACACTAAGAAAAAAAAAGAAAGAAAAAATACTATACTATTGTGAGAAGAACTAATAAAAATTTTGGATGCAATTAATTTAATTATTCTCTCACAAAGAAAAAGTGTTACAACGAAAATTAAGAATGTTTAAAAGTTGTCAAAACAAAAAAATGAGTGAAATATTTCTCATGAATGTTAAATATCTTACCTCTTTAGAATAGTCAAGTACTCCTTAAAGTACCCAAGTACTCCTTAGAGTATCTTATCTCTTTAAGGAATAAAAATCTCAAGAATGCACACATATATATCCTAAATGATAAAAAGAATTAGAGTCATTACAACACAATAAAATGATTTAAAATTATATATATATATATGATGGAGGGAAATGGCTAAACTTTGCCTCAAAGAATCATGTGTAGTAAGTAACTGTTACTCAAACAAACACACTTGCATTTCCTTTAAAAGAGAAAAAAAAAAAAAAAAGGGATAAAACACATGCAAATACATATATACACAGAAAAACATATAGACACCACTACACTTATATCTAATCACTCAATATAGTAACCTAATTTATCACCGGGTGAAACTAAAGCAACCCCATTCTTTTCTATTACTCTGTCCACCAAACATGAAAAATCTGCAAAACACCGGGTAAAATATAAGGGACAGTGACATTTGCTTTAAAATTTAGATATCAAACATTTATTACAGTTAAAAAAAAAAAGAAAAAATTATTACTCAATAAAACAAAAAAAATTAACTGGTCATCATTAAGTGTAATCAAACAACTCATTACCAATCTTCAGCAAATAATTCCACAAAAGAAGATAACAACAGTATAATTAGTAGTCAAAATAATAAAAGTTCTATGAAAGAATTATCTACTTTAACCACTTGAACTATGTCATATACAATTCTGCAAATCTGCAGACATTTTTCGTAAGATCAAGAAATCTTTAAATAAAGTGAATTAATTATAAAGTTAAACATCAAATTTTACGAAACTCAAGTCAGATAGATGCATAAAAAATGATGGAATTTTTAAGCCATTTTAAATTTTCTTTACACAACATAGATTAATTAAAAAACAAATTTCGCAAATTTTCAATCACCTCAGCTAATAATTCTAGATCTGAAATATTTTGTTCCTGCTCCATCAAGCTTCATCTGGAGCAAAAATATGATACAACATTTTTTAGCAACACGACAGAAAAAACATTTAACAATAAATGATCCAAGGAACTCCTAACAATGGCAAGTTTAATTTAATTGTTCTTGAGGTAAAACAAAGTTCCTCATCACAAATATATTATCATTGAACTTTCAAGAGCTTCAGATTCTACAAAAACTTCTACAGATGTAATAAACCATTAAGAATTTTGGAATATTCACAGGTGACTATGCTTACCATGTAAATTGCTCTAGACAAAGGCTTGCTAAGCATACAGTATGCATCAATCGCCCTTGCAGATTGCTCAGCATTGAAATCCCTTTCTTTCAAAACAAATGATAGGATTAAACAAAAATATTAGCTTCTCCTATAACTCATTCAAATACACAAACTTTCAAACGATTCACCAAAGGGTAAAGAGGCAAAGAAAAAAAGTGCAAGGAAAAATATCAAAGTTTATCCTAACAGACCGACCTAAGAATGTGCAAATCAGAATGCAATTTGTTTTGCCAATCTCTATATTTTCCATCCAAATTCACACCATTTATATCATACTTCTTCTCTCCCTGTTTTAAAATTTGGGGGCAAAGAGAAAACACTTCTTAATTTTAATTATTAGCTGAGGAAAAAAAATTATGATAACATAATCATCAATTTAAAAGGTAGCAATCAATCCTATTAGTTCTTGGACATAATCATCAATTTTACATAAATTTTGCTCCAAACATTAGTAGAACTCAATCCATATCATTCACAGAAAAATGACAAATTCAACTCGATCCATTTTGGCCTATGATTAACACCCAAAAGGGAAGGTGTTTTGAGAAAACATATTTTTTAAAAAATAAAATGTAGTTTTGTTGAGTATACCTTGTTTTGTTTAAATGTTTTATGTCTTCAATGCTGATGTTAGTCCTGCATGCCCTCCATTAGGCCTCGACCACTTCCATCCATCAACCAAAGGTCCATTCCTGCCAACTGATCATAAAGCAAGCATCATTAAATTGCAGCTAAATGATAAGCAAAGGTGACAGAATGAATACACAACACCACCACAAGAAAAGTACTTCTCGACAAAATAACCTCTCAGGTTTCAGCAGCAACACGAAGTTCATCTTCTTTAATGAATTTAGTAAAGGATGAATGATCACACACTCACAAGGAATTGCTCGTCACAGACAGTTAATGAGCAAAATGCAAAAAGGTAAAAAAGTTGCCAACTTTGAGGGTACCCAACATCATAAAAAGCAGAATTGGAACCAAATTTATAAAAAATAGAGAGAAATGAAGGATGAGGTATCGATAAAATAGGAGTGTACCGATTACTTGAGTTGGAGAGATGAAGCTTGAGATCTAGGGATGAGAGTTCGATACCGTAGCTCAGCCATTTCCTGAGTTAAGTCCTCTACTTCCTCTTTGTCCTTTAACTTTTTTACTCGCAATTCTTCCTTGTTAGCCTTCAACTCCTGCACATCCGACGGGTTATGAACGAAAGCCGCCAGCGGTGCAGCGACAGCGAATTCAGCATCGCCACGATTTCTGCCCTCATCTCCATCATATCTGAACCCACAAAAAGAATATTAATAATGCTAATAATAAATCCCTCAAAAGCTAAACTGAAACAAAAATTGTGAGTGAAAAGACCTTGAGGAGCATCTTCTGTGTGGTAGAGGCGCTTGAGGATGTCATTTTGAACTCTGATTTCAAATGAAAAAATTGCGCTCAAAATTTGGTGTTCAAATCCTAATTTGAAAGGAAAAGATTGCGCTCAAATTGCTGCAGAAGAGAGTTCTGCTTCATTACCTGAGGGACAATGAGTTCTCAATCCATTGTTTACCCTAATCATCCAATCAGAAGCTAGCATTTCCGTTTTCTTCCCCTAAATGGTGGTTTTGGGATTGCTGCCAAATTAACTCCAACCCATTGGACAAAGATCTTCTCCGATAACCTTCCACCAGGTAAGAAGGTTTTGGCTTTCTGCTGAGGAGCGAAACAAAAGAAAGAAAAGGTTTGTCAGAAACCATCTAACAGTGCTAAATAGTGTGTGGTTTTACTGTTTGGCTAGTTAACCATTATATATTAATAGATAACATTTATACATCACATCACATATTTTAACACTTCACAAGTAAAAATACATAAACACAAAACTATTTTAACCACTTATTAATCAAATAAAAGAAACTACTGAACAACATTAATTCCGAAAAACTGAATAACAAGAGTACCTACATCAGAGAAGAGAGACAACGAAAAATCTAGAGATGTTGATTGGGATAACACCAAACAGGAGGACAGAAAAACTTGACATCCTGTAATATTCTTCGGAAACTTCTATTCTTCAAGTCGAAGATGCCAATGTCACGTGTGGAAGCATGGTCTGTTAATTTCAGGTCTATTAAGTCATCCGTGTAGTAAATTTGATTTCCTTTGCCTAGAAAATTGGTAGGTAACATCTGGACACTGGAATTGAGTCTGATCAAAACTATGAAATTCCCTAAACTATGTAATCTTGACCATGTTTTGGAACCTTTTCTCAATTCATAGATATCAAATTTCTTTGTCTCGAGTTCCTTTTCTGTGCCCCTCAATGTATCAAATTTCCTTACCAACATCAGTATGTTTCCATTGTCACATCCAATCAGATACTTCAGCTTAGAAGCGCATCTGGTAAACCCAATCGGAGGTGCGGCATAGATTCCCCCCATAGTCCCTGATTCTGTGTTTGTATCAAATTCGTATAGCTGGCCATCATAGTCTGCATATATCTTCTCTTTGAAAAATATGACATCTTCGAAGTATATGTTTCTTGTGAAGTCTGACCATCTCTTGTTGTTAGGTTTGTAAAAGGCTAATCTTTGGAGCGGTCCATATATAGCCACCGCCATAAAATCTTTGTTATCATTGTTAGGTGGTGAATTTATGACAACCTTCCAAACTTGGAGCTTGTGCAAACTATCGCGGTCTTGGTTAGAGATTTTGCCCAAAGAATCCCAACAAGTATATTCATCGTTTCCAGGATTATACTCGATTATATTGGGAAAAGTTGACAGTGGAGGAAGATCGAAATGCATATTTGTAAATGGATTTAACATTTGCATCTTACCTTCGGATCTTGTTAGGGTGATCAACCATCCATAACAGGAACCACGGATGAGGATGTCTAGCATCTGCATACCTGGCAGCATGGCATGGTAGACTCCCTTCCCTTCAAGAACCTTGGTCTCAAGTATGTCTTCATCGGCAACAGGTAAATGCATCAGACTGTAGATCTCCTCCTCCTCTTGATCAAAACTAGACTTGAAAGTTTCTTCAGGTAACAGCAACCACGGAATTTCGTTGCTTCCAAGTTTGAGGTTCCATTCCTTGCAAACCAGTCGAAGTGGGATGTGGTCGTCGTAGGAATAGAACCGCTTTGTAATTTCGTTCAACATATCTGGATGGATGTCTGACCATCGATCAGTCTCACCCATGTTTCAGATTTAGGGTATGTCAAGGTACAGGTTCGCTATTTAATCTCAAATTTCAGAAGAGACGAACAAAAAGCCTGTGCAACGCGTGCATGCAGAATCCACAAATTCAGGGAACAAACAACAGTATAGAAAACAATTTAAATCATCAATTTTTTGAATCGAAATGAATAAAAATTTCTTCTAAAAAAAAGCTATACAATCTATAATAACAGTAACATCCAATGTATAATTGCATCCAATTCAGCATTATTAAACACAAATCCAAGGTTGCGAGAACCGAACCAGTCATCAAACCGGTCGAGTAACTGGTTCAATGGTCCAACCGTGGTCGAACCGGTTTCGTTAAATATAAAATAAAATTATTAAAAATATAATATAAATCCAAGGTTCTGAAAACCGAATCGGTCATCAAATCGCTCTAGTTACTGGTTCACTGGTTCATATGTTCAACTGGTTTGACTGTGGTTGACCGAAAAACCGTTTTATAATAAAATAATAAATAAACACACTAAAACATAATTATAATCTAATATAAACTTTAAAATATCATCCAAATTAAAAATAATACATAAACTAGAATGTTATAATCTCATTCAAATACAAACTCAAAAATCAAATAACAAAAACAACCAACCAAACATAAAATGCCAACATTCAAGTTTGTCATCAATCATCAAAATCCGCCATAACTTGCTGCAGTGTTGTTTCGTTGATATCATCAACTACTTGGACCATAAAAATTAAGTGGTGTAGCATAACATATACTACTACTACCACCACCACCACCACTTTAATCTAAATTAGCATCAATATCTTCTATAAATATACAATTAGATTTAATTTTTATTGTGTAAATATGACTACTACTCTACCAGCAACAACATATAACTTGTGAGAAAAGAAAACAAGAGATGAAAGTATCTATTATCTCTGAGGTCCCTCTCAAAACCGTTTATTATTAGTACTAGACTCATCAACCAACCCCTTTGATCTTACTACTCTTCATTCCCTGTATTGTAAGCAAACCCCACCACCATCATTATTATCATCATGTAATACATCATGGCTCGTCATTATTAATTAATTGCCTCCAAATCAAGCTTCTTTCTAATACCTCTATATATAAATTAATCCCTCACTTATCTAAACCCTTGTGGCTTGCGAGACTTGTTTGTGGATATGCCTAACAAAACAACCAGAGGAGATCAGAGGCCATGCAAAGCTTCATGTGTTTTCTTTCTTTCTTTCTTTCTTTTTTTGTCGTGAATTTTCTGTTTGTGGAATAAAGTGTGTTAGATATCAAGCTTGTGATTTATCTATGCTTACATCATTATAGCTTCATCAAGATGTACCACCACGCTTGCAATGAAATGAAAAGCTTTTATGAATGCCAAGAATGAAATGAATTGAGTAGGTTTAACGTGACAGGTTTAACATGGCAGGAGTAGGTTTATCATGGGAGGTTTTCATCTTCCAATCAATGAACAATTTATTAAATCAACAACAAAACACAATATAACAATCAAAAGGTCAAGAACAACACCAAAGCAATAATTTATCAAATTAACAAGTTAATAAGATCAATTAAAACTGAAAATCAAAATAACAAGAACAATTAAAAATTTAAACTACAGCAAACCAACAAAATAAGAACTAGAAGAACATACTAATCATGAAAACAACAATCAAATAAAACAATAACTGAATAATTAATACAAGAAAGAACAAGAAGAAGGAAAAAAATACCCTAGGATGGAGCAGTCCTGAAATTCAAACAGTACAGGGAGAGGGAGGAGCTTTAAGACGCGACGGAGATGGCTGAACAACGGCAGAACGGTGGCTGAAAGGCGGCGGAACAGAGGCTGAACAGAAGGCTAAGCAACTCGAACAAGGGCAGAACAAGGGTTGGCCAAAAAGGGCAGAACAAGGCTCGGCCAAAAAACAGAGGCAGAAGCTTGACCAAAAAGGAGGCGGATGCACGGCGAACAACGGTGACGTTAAGCCAAAGCTGTAGCAATGCGGACGGCGGCGGTGGCTGGACGTTGAAGAACGGCGACCAGAAGGGGCTGCTTCGGTGCTTCCTCCAAGCTGCGTTTGAGTTCTCTTCTCTGCGTTCTTCAGTGTGTTCGTTCAGAGGCCAGAGAGAGGGAAGTGAGGGAGTGAGGGAGGAGCTCGATGATAGGAAGGAGGAGAGTGGCTGAGTCAGACCGTGAGAGAGGAGAGTGGCCGAGTCAGACCGTGAGAGAGGAGAGGCCAAGAGGGTGCTGCGTTTTCCGTTTTGGTTAAGGGTTAGGGTTCCTCTAACCAATGGCGCCGTTTTAAATTTTAAGCAAATTTCAGAAAACCGGCCGGGTTCCGGTTCGATTCAACCGACCGGTTCGACTATCCAACAGCTATTTCTGAATTTTCCGGTTTTGGTACATAACCGATTCGCTTTTTACATCGGTCCCCGGTTCGACTGGCCGGTTCAAAACGGTTTTCAGAACATTAAATCTTTTAAAATTTAAATTCAATCGTTCATATAATAATAAGATTTAAATTTTCATAACCAACCCACTAACTAAACTATATCACATCTCATCATTAAAATTCTATAATCAAATTCAAACATCAAAATTTAGAACAAAAAAAATCATGGCATAAAATACTATATCCAGTTATCCACATTCAATCAACATTTAACAGTCACCAACAATGTCAATAATTACTTAATTAGACAAAATTCGCTCAATTAATGTCAAATTACTAATTAAAATTAGCTATGAACCAATCTCAGCAGCAATATTTTTTTCAAGATGTGCAAAACAAACCATCCCCTGCCCCATGAAAATCCTAAAAAAAAGAGATTTACCAATAATTGACCAACTTCTATTTTAACATTCAGCTCCAGAAACGCAATAGGAACCTGCCTTCCAACAAATTCATCAGCAACAACACAGTAAGCTGAAAAACGACAATGCAGCATTTCAAATCACTCAAACACAATGAGAATTTCACCCTAACAATCATCTAAGCAAAAATGCATAAATATATACACAAAATTGAATCAGAGAAAAACAGATCTAGAGAGAAAAAGAGAGGAACCGACTGGAGCAATTATTGACGAGGAAGTTGAAGGTGTTGTTGTCGCAGTCGTAGGTGAACTTCTTGTTGGAGGAAGGAAGCTTCTGGAGGCACTGGAACGACGGTGAGGAGAACAGGCACGTTTGCGACGGCGAGGAGAACAGGGCTGAGTAGACATTCGCGACGTCGAGTAACAGAAACGTTCGGCGGCAACGGTGGCACCCTCGGGCTCGACGACGACGATGACAGATCTGGGCTTGACGAACTTCTGGCGACGACGAGGAGGATAGGTCCGGACTTGACGGTACCCTTGGGCTTGACGACGCAAGGAGGAAAGAATACCTTCGAGAAGCAAGGATGGCAATCACTGGTTGTCACCGCCGAGAATGGTGGGGACTGATGGTGGCTGAAAAGCTTTGATGATTTTGCTCTGATAGGGTTAGGGTTGGTCAATTTGAGGCTTTGTGCGTTTTGTGGAAGATTGAAGGGTTAGGGTTTAGGGTGTTCTCATTTTGGGCTGAACATTGGGTTTTTTTTTCTGTTGGGACTAAAACGGCGCCGTTTTAATGTTGATTATAGAATTTTAAAAATCTGGCCGGTTCAACTGGTTCACCAGTTAACCACCAATTCGATTGATTTTTTGACCGGTGTTTTGCAGCACGGTTTTAGACGTCAACTGGACCAGTCAAATGACCGATTAATCCGGTCGAATCGGCCAGTCCGATCTTATTTTCAGAACATTACACAAATCAAATGAAAAAAAAATCTCAATTACTTCTTCCCTCTTATATAGGGTTTGAAAAAAGAAACAGATATATATTCAAAGACAGTAAAAACAGGGACAGTGGACTCACAGTGAAGGGTGGCGGCACAGCAGCGAATAGCGCGGCAACGAGGAAGGTTAGCGACGACGGTGGGCACGGATGTCGCTCAGAACGCGCGTGGAGGCACCCGCAAAGACGATGCCTAGAATTGGGTGGAGGCGATGGGTTGGTCGACGCGGCAGCAGCGACACTAAAGGGAACGGAGCTCGCGACTGGCAGCATTAGCAGTGGAAGGCTTGACACTGGTGGCTGTTCCACATTGGCGGTGACTTCACCGGTGGATGGCAACGGCGCAACAGAGATGACAAGTGAGGGAGGAAGAGGAGTGATTGGGCGGTGAATTTTTGAATTTTACTGAACGTGAACTTGAAAGACGAGGTTAGGGTAACTAGTGGGTAAATTTTTGGGGTGCACTTAAAAATAAAAGAAAATCTTTTTAATATTTTTTAAAAGATTTTTTAAAAAAAGTAAAAATAGTTTAATAATAAAATTTTCAGCTGAAAATATTTTTAAATATCAATTAAATACAATATTATATTATTTAATGGAATACAGCCATTTATGCTTAATAATCAAAAATTTCTAAAAGTTATACTTAATAATCAAAATTTCTAAAAATTGTGATTACAAATAGGGGTGGAAGTGAGTCGAGTTAGACCAAACTCAAGTTCTGCCCACAAAAATTGAGCTTGGCTCACAACTCAACTCATTAATAATCGAGCTTATTTCTTATGTTTAAGTTTGGCTCACCGAAAGTTCATGAGCCGACTTGAGTTCACGAATTGGCTTAAATAACACAAACATAATCTATAAATATAATCGAGTTAATTTACGAATTAATGAGTTGAGCTTATCCAAGTTTAAATTTGGCTCATTTAATTTATAAACTCAATTCCAGACTCAAATTCGGCTCATTAGTTTACAAACTCAGTTTATCAAACTATTAACGAGTCGAATTTGAACTGGCTCATGAATTAACCCTAATTACAACCACTTCATAGAGAAGCAGCCAACCAAACTATGATTGCTAACTAGACTCATACCTAAATCTCCACCACTTCCAGTCTTCCACTAATTCTATACATAGACCAGCATATACTATACTAATATATTTATATAAGACTTTAATATGAAGTAATTAATTAATAAATGTTCATGTATATAGACCAGCATGTGATCCTATCATCCATGTTACAATGCAATGCACTAATACTATACATTGTTGACCTTTCTTATTCACCCTCCGCTTTGAAACTACATTACAGCAATATTTAGCGATAATTGAAATTTTGAATACCTACACACAATTTTGGCATTTAAATTGTTTTAAATGTTTAAAAAAATTATTATATTCCCTTGAAAGTGCTTTATACTTAGATCTGTTTAAAAAGCTTTAAAAATAATTTTTTTAAATTTTTAATTTATGAAAAATAATAATATTTATATTTAGTGTAATTTTCAAAATCAAATTACACCTTTTTAAGAAGTTATTTAAAAGTTTATAAAAAAGTTAAAAAAATGACTTCTCTCATAATACTACTATTTTTTATCACATTTATTTTATAGTCATTTATTGTTTAAACTATTTTTTCAAAAAAAGTTTAATCAAGCTATTTATCCAAAGTCCAAACTAGGCATTAGTATCACGCAACATTATTTTTTAATACCAAGTTAACATTAAATATGTAAAGTATCTTTTTTTTTAAATTTATTAAAAATTTTAAAAATAATTTTAAATTTTATTTTATTTTAATTTTATTCCTAAATTTTGTTTGTATCAAATATACCTTTTGACAGCTATATTTTCAAAAAATTTAAAATTAATCTAAGAATAGTACATAATAACTATCTTTAGTTTTCTTGTATTGATGATTGTTCTTGTAAAATTATTATTGAATTGGTCTTAAATTTTTTTAAAAATTAACCATCACAAATATATTTGATGCAAATTAAAAAATTTTAGAATAAAATTAAAACAAAATAAAACTTAAGAATATTTTTAAAATTTTTAGTAAATTTAAAAAAAATAATTTATCCTATAAATAATTTTCACATACACCACTTTTGTTTTTCTGATGGATTCTTACATTTATAAAGATAATTTACACTTAGTTGATGTGAAACAATTTCATTAATAATATTAAACCATCTTTCCGAATGACCACTATAACTGAATAACAAATTGCACCAAGTAGATGATAGATATTCATTAACAAATAAACTATATAAACCTTTTTTATATTCTAATACTTCAGTAAGGACCTACAAGATCTAAGAAACAGAAAAACAAAACCAATCTGAATCTAGTACAGTTACTTCAGTTTGTATTGGAAAGACATAATTCGTATGAAACATTCAACAAAAATGATTTTTTTTTTTAATTTCTTAAAATGAAGGTAGGGAGTAGGGACAACATCTTTGACTTAGAGCAACCGAAAATTCATGGTGACACTGTTTCTTCTCTCTTAATAAATCCATCCACTGCAAAATCTTCAGATACCTATCTGTCACTGTTGTTTGTCTTTATCTCCATGTTTCCTTTCACTCCAAAAAAATGATCTTCATGGCTGCTTCTTCTTCCATGTGAGTTCCATACACAACAAAAGGCCTTAAAATTAAATTCAATTTCCATGGAAACTCAAAAGCTTGTTATCATTATTATCATACCTTTCATTCTTCTTCTTTTCATGATCCCATTCTCTTCTTCTTTTACTCCTATAGACAACTACCTCCTAAGCTGTGGGTCACAGAACAATGCTTCATTCTTCAACAGGATTTTCATTGGTGATGATGGTACCAACCAAGGCTCAAACTTTCTCTCTTCTGGCAAATCCTTTTCTCTCAGAAACCAAAACCCAAATCCAAAGTTGCCATCTTTGTATCACACTGCAAGAGTTTTCACCAACAATGGTGGCTACAGGTTCAGCATGAGGAAAAACGGCACTCACTTGGTTCGTTTTCATTTCTCACCTTTTAAGGCACAAGGTCATGATCTTAAATCTGCAAACTTTAGTGTCTTGGTTGATGGGAATTTGGTTCTCAGTAGGTTCAATTTCAAGCCAAATAATGATGATGCAATGATTAAAGAGTTCATTTTGAAATCAGAGTCTGATTTTCTTGAAATTATGTTTAGGCCTTTGAGGAATTCTGGTTTTGGATTTGTCAATGCTGTGGAAGTTTTTTCTGCCCCTGATGATTTTCTTTTAGATTTTGGAGCTAGGTTTGTTAGTGCCTCTGGTGTTGAGGAGTACAAGAACTTCTCAAATCAGGTTTTTGAAACTGTTCATAGGATCAATGTTGGGGGTTCGAAATTAACCCCTTTTAATGATACCCTTTGGAGGACTTGGATCCCTGATGAGGATTTTCTTGTCTTAAAGGAAGCAGCTAAGGCTGCAGTTACCACTCACACCCCCAATTATCAGAAGGGAGGTGCAACCCGAGAGATTGCACCGGATAATGTTTATATGACTGCTCAGGAGATGAATATGAATCAGTCCACCTTAGCTTCACAGTTCAACATAACATGGAATTTTCCGGTGGCTTCCGGTGGCGTTCGACACTTGATTCGGTTGCATTTCTGTGATATTGTTAGTCCTGCTCTTAATTTGCTTTACTTTGATGTGTATATAAACAACTACTCTGCATATAAGGATGTTGATCTGTCATCCCTTACATTCCACGCACTTGCATCTCCAGTCTATGTGGATTTCATTGCAGATTCTGATGATTCGGGTGTTATTCAGATAAGTGTTGGTCCTTCTGATCTTAGCAGTTCAATGAGGAAGAATGCCATACTGAATGGAGCAGAGATATTGAAGATGGTTAATGTCATGGATTCGCATGTTTCGCCGAGGAAGAAGAGGATTTGGGTTTTGGTAGGCTCAATTGTTGGAGGGACTATTGTTTTGGTTCTAGTTGTAGCTGCTATTTTGCTTATTGTCAAATGCAAGAGGAAGAAACCAAGAGAAAGATCAGTAGAAAGTGTAGTGTGGACTCCGTTGCGCATGTTTGGAGGGAGTTCACAAAGTAGAATGTCTGAAGCTGTAGCTTTTCCATCTCCTGGTTCTTATGGATATCTTGGTTTGAAGATCCCTTTTGCTGAGATTCAATTAGCAACAAACAATTTCGATAGAACTTTGATTATAGGGTCTGGAGGTTTTGGCATGGTTTATAAAGGAGTTCTCAGGGACAATTTAAAGGTTGCTGTCAAGAGAGGAATGCCAGGATCAAGGCAGGGCCTTCCGGAATTCCAGACTGAAATCACTATTTTGTCCAAGATTCGCCATCGCCATCTTGTTTCGCTGGTTGGATACTGTGAAGAACATTCAGAAATGATTCTTGTTTATGAGTATGTGGAGAAAGGACCACTTAAGAAGCATCTGTATGGCTCTTCAGCACATCCACCTTTGTCCTGGAAGCAGCGACTCGAGATATGCATTGGCGCGGCTAGAGGTCTGCATTATCTTCACACTGGTTTCGCGCAAGGAATCATTCACCGGGACATCAAATCAACCAATATCTTGCTTGATGAGAATTATGTGGCCAAGGTTGCTGATTTTGGTCTATCAAGATCAGGGCCATGTATCAATGAAACTCATGTGAGTACTAATGTCAAGGGTAGTTTTGGTTATCTTGATCCAGAGTATTTCCGGAGGCAGCAACTCACGGATAAGTCAGATGTGTACTCATTCGGCGTTGTGCTTTTCGAGGTGCTGTGTGCTAGACCTGCTGTTGATCCACAACTTGATAGGGAACAGGTGAATTTAGCAGAATGGGCACTTGAATGTCAGAAGAAGGGAATGCTTGAACAAATCATTGATCCATGTCTTGTTGGACAAATCAAGGAGAGTTCATTGAAGAAATTCGGGGAAACAGCAGAGAAATGTTTGGCTGAGTATGGTGTTGATAGGCCAAGCATGGGTGATGTGTTGTGGAATTTGGAGTACTTGCTTCAGCTCCAAGAAAATGGACAACAAGGTGAACCGGATAAGGCGACTGCGACGATTGTTCCCGGGAATGCTTCTAGCAGCACAAGAACTGAAGATGATTCTGATAAAGGCTATTCTGACATAAGTTCTAGCCAGGTTTTTTCTCAACTAATGACCAATGAAGGCAGATAGAGAGATAGGATCAAACATGCTACAAATGTTGAAAATTCTTGCTGATGTACTAAGAAAGTATCAGATTTATAAAGAGATAATCACAGTTAGCTGCATTTACTTATAGTTTGTGATACATATGTTAAGAGTAATCTTTGTTTTCATCATGTTTTAAGCTTCCTAATATTGCAACCTTGTCTATGATATAAGTATAACCTTCTTCTGCTTCAGTTGAAAGATGAACAGTTGTCATAAAATCATGAATCTAATTTCTGATAATTACTTTAGTTACTTTCTCTTGTACAAATATTAAGAATAATGTTATCACACATGAGGCCATGAATGAAGGAGCAATTTCCGCTCTATCAAAAGATAGCAACCTTATTATTGTTAGTGATTTGTTCTCCTTTAAATTTTTCAAAGAAGCATTTCCATCAATTGCTAAATCATTGACCTGTTTCTGCCCAACTTTATTTCTTTACATTACTTTAAGAGATCAGCTTTTCAAACACTGCCTAATAGTATTTGATAGAAAGGTTCTTCTATTTGGGTCTAATAGGGAAAAAAAAAAGTTAATTAGAAAGATAAAAAACATGTTAACAAAATCTATTAAATAAAAGCTCAAGTGGAACCACCTACAAACAAATTGTGGAAACTGCGTAGAATTATAGTTATGCAATAATGTTATTTCTTTATTCTATGATATTTTATCTGCTATTAAATATAATATAAATTTTATTTAAATTTAATTCATATTCCATCAAACAATAAATAAAATTTGAGTTGGCACAATATTCTCTAGTATATAAACACAACTAAAAAACATTATCCGTCTCCAAATTGAACCACTTAAGGGTGCTTACTGCTTAGCTAAGCCTAAGGCTAGTTGGTACCACACCTTTTTTTTTTTTTGCATTTGTCAACATTTAAAGATTAAATTACTAATAACTTAACAAACAACTTTTTTTCCCCTTCTATTTCAGTGCAGTCAAGTACTCAAGTCAATAAAGCTAATAAACTGTGTGAAATGCTGCTAATTTTGCAAGTGGGGTGGATCATTAATATTTAATAGAGTCATTTACTCCACTCCTTTTATGTAAGCTTCACTAATCAGTAATCACTATCAAACAAAAACAAATGGAAGAAGCAGTGAATATGTAAAATATTTATCTATAATAGTATAATATATTGGTCACATGTCCATGTTTATATATACAATACATAATACATGTGAGAAATAGGATCAGGAGAAACTGAACTAAATCTAGTTAAATCAAATCCTTCTTCGGTTACATGGGCTTGGATTTTATTCTTTTTTACACATCAAGATCTAGCATTAACTTTTGGAGTTGCTAAAGGCTCAAGTCACGGCAAGCAGCTCAATAACCAAAGCATGACAGCTGCAATAATTAATTAGATTCTATAACCTGTTCAATCAAATCTTCTTATGTTGATTTACATTAGTTTTTTCAAGAAGTAAGCAACTTCCAAAAAGAACAAAACAAGATAAGTTCACATATGAAGAACAAAATTAGCTAAAAATAAGAAGAAGAAAAAAAGAGAACAAAAATAAATGGGAAAGATGTGACATGTTGATATATATATTAAATTGCTGAGCATGTGTAAATGGGACATTTGTGCATTGAATAATTGTGACAAGTTGAAGAGGTGTCACATTCCATATAATGAGGTGTTGTATGTATAGATTAAGCTTCTATATATATGGTGAGGTCATTCTCTTTTCACTTCAACATGTTTTCAATAAAAAGAAGTAGGGTCGTCTCTATCTTTTTGGCAGTGCAACTATAAACTAATAATAACACCTTATTTACATATTATAGAGACTAAGCATGTGTTACTCTTAGATGATTGTAATTACTATTCAATATATTATATATGTTAGCAACAATAAATATTTAAGTATTGTATTAAGTGATCGATAATGTTTGTTTAGTAGTGAGAAATTTGGCCATTTAGGTAATGTACATGAAAGTCTTACTTTAAATTTCATTGTTTATGGTTTACCAAAAGTATATATACTAATATTTAAATATTTAATATAAGATATTATTGTATGAATTATATATTATTCATTAATAATATGACATATCAGTAATTTTTTTTATGACAAAACTCATTTTTACCTAACATGTCATTCTTACTAATAGATTAAAGTATTAAACAAATCTAAATGTTTTAGAACATGCAATAGTTTTTTCTTAAGTAGTATTATATATAGTTTCGAAAATATTTAGTAATCGAAATAAATTATAAAAAATGTCAAAATTTAGTATTTATCAATAATTAGTAAATATTAAATAAAATAAGTTACGATTATTTTTTTTATTTTCCAAACATTATCGATATTATTATCTTTGGTGTCATTGCATATCACTACACAAATGCACAAATATGACCTCCTTTTAACACTGAAGAAATTGCAATTGATCAAATGAATGTTGACATGACAACGACATTGATCACCAAAATAATTGACTAATACTCACCATACATATCCTTAAACACTATTATTGTTAGTTATTGTTCGTTGATCGGGTTCCGAACAGGTCGAGTGGAGAGATGTAGAGGGGAGGACGTCTTAGCTTGGGCCGCGCTGCTTGCGAGTAGTCGGGTAGCCGAGCACTTGTTGTGGAGAAGTGAAGAAGAGGGAGGGGGTGCCACCTGCAAAGACACTCCGACGCTCAAGTCAGCAATGTGCAGGCGAGCAGAGAATAAGGTCGAAATATGTGACGTACCTCGGGGGAAGAGCCAATCTTCCCCTTATATACATGTCAGTAGTGGGCCCCTTATGGGACAGGCCCATATTTCCAAGGGCGCTGTCCTGCAGCCGTGCGTGAGCCACGCAGGACGCGTGTCCGGGTCGGTTGGAGGGCGCGTGTCCGGGTCGGGTATTGCTTGGGTCGGGTCGGCCCAAAGTTGATTCTGAGCCGGGCCGTAACAGTGCCCCCCACGCGCCAATGGTAGTCGTGGGAGCTACCAATGGCGTGTCGTCTCGCATCTCGTCTGGTCGGCCGCTCGCGGGGAGGGTGTGCCCCCAACGCGCGTCTCTTGGCTGCTCAAACAACCGTTTCATCGCATCGTTTCCTGCGCCGAGCATTGAATGCTCATAATGGGGTAAAAACCCCGTTTGAAAAGACTATTTTGCCCTCAGCGGTTTCGCGCTTTGGGGGCCGTTTTTAAACGATTGATTTTGACATTTCTACACTTTTTCACACTCCCTGCTCTTCCTTTCCTCCTCCTCGCTTACAAGATTTCAAGGTGTTGCTGTGGTGCCTCCGTTCGCGTTTCTTGCACTTTCTCCAGATTCGCAATCATCCTTTTTCCATCAATTTAGGTAAATCTCGAATCATTCCTCTCTTTGTGCATTATTTTTGGTATGTTTGTTGCCTTGGTTCTTTTGATGTTACTGTGTAGCTTTTTAGTCACGAGTAGACGTGTTAGGGGGAAAAGTACCATTCCAGGGTAGGTTTTCTCTCGCTCTATTAGCCGTTTAGTCTTGTTTTGGCCTTAGTCGGGAAGTCGTGAGGGTGGTGTGTGTGTTCGGCTTGAGCAACCGATCTCTTAGACTAACTGGATGGTACCCCCATGTAGGTATGGCTCGCACGGTCTCCCGGGCATCCGTTAACCCCGCGGCGTACGACCAATATGCTTGGGTCGTCTCTGATATAAGGGAGTCACCCAATCAAATGGGCGAAGAGGAGCTCACCGAGTTCCGACGAGCCGGGTACCTGTGTGGCGGGACCGACGAGGAGGCCAATTACGACGCCTTCATCCCGGCTGCTCACGAGCGGTTGTATGAAATCAACTTCCAACCCCGCCAGGTCGCCGACTGGATTTGGTTCTACAAAGCCATGTTCACCCAAGTCGGAGTTCGTATCCCGTTCTCGGCCTTTCAAATGGCGCTCTTAAACCGAATTTCCGTGTCACCGTCGCAGTTGCATCCGAACAGTTGGGCTTCGATCCGCTGTTTCGAGATGGTCTGTGAATATCTCGACCTGCCGGTGTCCGTGGATGTTTTTCTCTTTTTCTTCACCCTCACAAACCCTTCCAAGGAGGGGAAACATAGGAAAGGGTTCATGTCCTTCCGAGCTGCCCAGGGTCGGAAGATTTTTGGTTTGTTCGAAGATTCTTACCACGGGTTTAAGGACAAGTATTTTAAGGTCCGCCCGGCCAAAGATCGTCATCCCTTTTGGTTGTCTCTGGAGGGGGTACGGCTCATCCCGACTTATTGGAGCTTCGGGGCAGGAGCCAATAGTTTCATTAAGGTAGTTTATAAAAACATGTCGGCAGTAGATCAGCAGATTGCCGAGGTACTAAATGCAGTTTTTGGGAAAAACCCGGTAAATCCCCATCTACTTATGGGTGACCGGGAGTCCGGCCGTAACTATATTTGTGAGAAGCCTTTTACTTTTCCCTTTGCATTTTTCCTTTTTGTTGATATTGTGTGACGACTAACCGACCTTCCTTGTTTTCCTGCAGTGGATATGTCTGCGTCCGTGACGGGTCTTCCCGACTTGTTTCAGACTTTCCTTGGCGGCGGCGATGAGGAGGAGGATAATGAGCAGTCTGCCGCTGAGACGTCTACAGCTCCTCCGGAGGACAAAAATGCTTCAGGGCCGGAGGGCGCGGTTGGGGGAACCGGGATCTCGACCCAAGCCGCCCAGGTCGAGGTCGAGAAACCGGTTCATTCCTCTCCTCCTCGTGAAGTGGTGGGACAAGGGGGTTCTACGTCTGCCCCTGACGATGATGTGGAGGTGGTCATCCCCACTCCTAAAAGAAAAAGGAAGGCGTCCTCTAGTCCCGAGGGGGTCCTTACCGTCATGGAGAGGAATTTTGACGCGAGCAATTTTATAGATACCCAATTGATCCCCGGCACCGAGGAGTATTTCCACGAGTCTTCCCTTGCCGGGCAAGCGAGGTGGATGTACCGAACACTCCTGCGCGGCGCCGTGATAGCTCGGAAGGCTGAGTTTGAGCTGTCCGGGATGGAGTCCCTTCGGAGGAGGCTGGAGGCTAGTGGGAAGGCCAACAATGAATTGAAAAGTGAAGTGGAAACTCTCCGGGAGCAGCTGACTCAATCCTCGGGAAAGTTGGACGCCGCCGAGAAGAAGGCCACTACCGCTGAGCAGAAAGCTGCCGCCGCCGAACAAAAGTTAACCGCTGCCGAGAAGAAACAGAAAGAGTCGGACGCGACGATTGAACGTTTGGTCGAGCGTGAGATGACTCTGGAAGGACAGGTCGGTGCGGCGCAAAAGCGGGTGGCTGAAGTTGAGGAGGAGAAGCGTGCCGTGGAGGCCGAGCTGTCAACATGGAAGGCAAAGTACAAGGACGTCGTCAAACAGGGCAGGGGTGCGATCCTGGCCACCGAGGAAGCCCTTAAAGCTCAAGTTAAAATTATTGCCCCTGAGTTCGACACGTCGGCAATTGGCGTTCGCAAGGTTATCCATGATGGCAAGGTTGTCGATGCCTCCACGAAATGATCCTTCTGTTTATAGTTCTTGTTTAGCCGCTTTATTTTGACTTGTAAACTATTTTAGTTTTTGCCGTTTTTGGCTTTGTGGATTATTTGATGTTAGCCGTTTTTCTTTTGGCTTTGTGAACAATGGCCTTTTTGGTCGCTTGCTCGTGTTGTCGCGACAAACCTTTTATTTATCTATGTGCGTTGTCATTTCTTAACCGTTTTGGTTTATATTTGTCGTTTACTCGCTTGCTCGTGTTATCGTTCCCATTAACCGTTTTTGGTTTGAGGTCGCTTAGACCGGCGGCCCGTGGCCTTTCGTGTAGTTGTTTGTTATAGCGGTGGTTGACGACTTCCCGGGGTGATCAGTCCCGGGTCGCTCGTCGTTGTTAGTCACGACGGGATGGTTTATCTGAAAAACTTAGACAAAACATGGTGGAGAATTTGCACAAGTATATCTTATTCGGTAACCACATAAAAGACTTGAAAGTTACTATGAACGACAAATTGACTACTTAGCTAGATTAGCCGGCCCGTCGTTCCGTCTTCTAGGAGTAAAATCTTCTAAGGTTGTCCGCGTTCCATGTTCTCGGGACTTCTTTGCCATCGAGCCTTTCTAACTTGAAGGCTCCTTTTCCCATCACCTTTCTGACTCTGAAGGGGCCTTCCCAGTTTGCCGCTAGCTTGCCCTCTCCGGGGGTCGGCAGGCCGATATCGTTTCTTCTCAGGACGAGGTCGTTAGGCTCAAAGTCCCTCCTGAGCACTTTGGTGTTGTAGCGCAGAGCTATCCTTTGTTTTAGCGTTGTTTCCTTCAAATGGGCCATTTCCCGGGCTTCATCTATGAGGTCCTTTTCTATAGTTTCCTCTACTCCTTTCAAAAGCAATCGTGGACTTGGTTCACCGATCTCTACGGGTATTACTGCATCCACCCCGTATGTGAGTCGGAAAGGAGTTTCCTTGGTGGAGGACTGCTCGGTTGTCCGGTAAGACCAGAGTACCGATGCCAGCTCGTCGGCCCAAGCACCCTTTTTACTGTCCAACCTCTTTTTTAGCCCTGAAAGGATAACCTTGTTGGCGGACTCCACCTGTCCGTTCGTCTGAGGGTGTTCTACCGACGAGAACCTTTGTCTTATACCCAGGCCGTTGAGAAATTCTGTGAACTTCCTGTCAGTAAATTGTGTGCCGTTGTCCGAGATGACGACTTCCGGTATCCCGAATCGTGTTATCACCTGCCTCCAGATGAATTTTCTGCAATTGGCTGAGGATATGCTAGCCAGTGGTTCAGCTTCTATCCATTTGGTATAATAATCAATTGCCACTATGAGATATTTGACCTGCCCAGGGCCAACCGGGAAGGGTCCTAAGAGGTCGACTCCCCATTGAGCGAATGGCCGGGAGGTCGTTAGCAAGCTTAACTCAGAGGCCGGCGCCTTGGCGAAGTTGGCGTTTTGCTGGCACTTGATGCACTTTTTGACGAACTCTTTGGAATCTGCCATCATCGACGGCTAGTAGTACCCAGCTCGGATTAACTTCCTTGCTAGGGCTCTGCCTCCGATGTGGTGCCCACAGCAGCCCGCGTGGACTTCCCTGAGGACATAGTCCGTCTGGTCGGGGTGTAGGCACTTCAGTAGGGGTTGACTAAGCCCTTTTCTGAACAGCTGTCCTTGGATGACGGCGTATTTGGCTGTTTCTCTCCTTAATTTCGCCGCATCCTTTTCATCGCCAGGGACTTGGCCATGTTCTAAGTAGTTGGTGATGGGGTCTAGCCATGAAGAACTTAGGGTTGTTATGTGTAGTGCAATTGCTGGTTCCTTTGCCATGCCTTGGATGAGAGACCGGTTTCCCTCCCCTGGCTTCGTGCTAGCTAGTTTCGATAGGAGGTCTGCTCGTGTGTTCCTTTCTCTGGGTACGTGCTGGACCGTGACCTCTTCGAACTTTTGGCTCAAACTTTTGACCTTTTCCAAGTACTTCTGCAACAAGGGGTCCTTGGCTTGGTAGCTGCCGTTTACTTGGGAAGTGACAACTTGGGAGTCGCTGCACACTTCCAGCCTTCTCGCACCGACCTCTGTTGCTAGGGTCAAGCCTCCTATGAGGGCTTCGTATTCTGCTTGGTTGTTCGAGATGGGGAACTCGAATCTAACCGATTGTTCGTATACGACCCCATTCGGACTTTCCAGGATGATCCCGGCACCTCCGAAGGTCTGGTTGGAGGCTCCGTCCACATGGAGCTTCCACCGTGTACCCATGTCTTCGCCTGGATCTCCTGTTACTTCAACCAAAAAATCTGCCATGGCCTGTGCCTTGATGGCTTGCCGGGGCTCGTACCG
This sequence comes from Arachis duranensis, assembly GCF_000817695.3. Classification (NCBI taxonomy): domain Eukaryota; kingdom Viridiplantae; phylum Streptophyta; class Magnoliopsida; order Fabales; family Fabaceae; genus Arachis; species Arachis duranensis. Next base: position 105,341,764 of record NC_029776.3, read on the forward strand.
TATGTCATATTGGGAGAGTTCTATGGACCAAGTCATCATTCTTCCCGCCAGGTCGGGTTTTTGGAGAACTTGCCGGATCCCTTGGTCCGTTCTGACGACCACCTGGTGACTCTGGAAGTATTGTTTTAGCCTTCTTGAGGAAGTTAGGAGTGCTAAGGCTAGCTTTTCAAGCTTGCTATATCTTAATTCTGCTCCTTGCAGGGCCCTGCTTATGAAGTATACCGGCTGTTGGGTTTTTCCGTCCTCCCGTACTAGTACCGCGGCCAGGGCTTCGCTTGTTATAGCGAGATATAGGTATAGTGGCTCCCCGTCCCTTGGCTTCCCGAGAACGGGGGGTGCCGCCAGGATTTCCTTGAAGTGTTGAAAGGCCTCTTCGCACGCTGGTGTCCATTCAAACGCCATCCCTTTCTTCATGAGATTGAAAAATGGCAGGGCCTTTGTTGCCGAGGCTCCGAGAAACCGAGAAAGTGATGTCAATCTTCCTGCCAACCTCTGGACGTCCTTGATACATCCCGGGCTCTTCATCTGAAGTATTGCCTGGCACTTCTCCGGGTTTGCTTCTACCCCTCTTTGAGTTATCATGAATCCTAGGAACTTGCCGGCTTCCATGGTGAAGGCGCACTTGAGGGGGTTCAGCCTCATGCCATGTTGACGGAGGGACGCAAATACACTTGCCAGGTCGTTTATGAGGTCGTCAGGTCGTGTTGTTTTTGCCAGGATGTCGTCCACGTAAACTTCAACCGTTTTCCCTATGAGGTCGTGGAATATCCTGTTCATCAGCCTTTGATATGTCGCCCCTGCATTTTTCAAGCCAAACGGCATTACCTTGTAGCAGAAAGTTCCTCCTGGCGTTATGAACGCCGTTTTGTCTTCGTCTGGTCGGTGCATCGGTATCTGATTGTAACCGGAGTAGGCGTCCATGAAACTCAGATACCGGTACCCCGCCGCGGCGTCGACGAGTGCATCTATGTTGGGGAGGGGGAAGCAATCTTTGGGGCATGCTTTGTTAAGGTCAGAGTAGTCCACACACATTCTCCATTTGCCATTGTGTTTCTTCACCAATACCACATTTGAGAGCCACGTCGAGTAGTCCACTTCCCGTATGAAGCCTGCTTCTAGGAGGCCGGCCGTTTGCTTGGCTACCTCCTCCGCTCTTTCCGCCGACATCTTTCTGCCGACATCTTTCTCCTCCGTTGGGCCACTGGCCGTGCTTCCGGTTTGACGGCTAGGTGATGTGAGATGATTTGTGGATCTATGCCCGGCATGTCGGCTGGTGTCCATGCGAACAGGTCCCTGTTGGCCCTTATCATTTCAATCAACGGCTTCTTCAGCTCACGTGGGAGGTTCTTGTTAACGAATGTGAACTTTTCTCCTTCTTCACCGATGCTAAATTTCTCCAGGTCCCCTTCTGGCTCCGGCCTCGGCTTGTCCTCTACTCTGGCATCAAGGTCGGCTAGGAATACACCAGATGCTTCCTTGGACTTCTTTCTGAGGGAAAGACTGGCGTTGTCACAGGCGACCGCCGTCTCGAGGTCTCCTCTTATGGTCCCTATGGATCCATCATCGGTGACAAACTTCATAACTAGCAGCTTGGTGTTGATTATGGCCTCAAAATCATTGATTGTTTTTCTCCCCAAGATGATGTTGTAGGCTGTAGAGTCTCGGAGGATTACGAACTCGGCCATCGCCGATCTGCGACCTTGCACCTGTCCCACCGAGATCGGTAGGGAAATGACTCCATATGGTTTGATAAAGGGGTCGCCTAACCCGATAACCCCGTGCTGGTGAGTCGTCAGGTCGGTGTCCTTCAGCCCCAGTGCGTCGAACACGTTGCGGAACATGATGTTTGAATCAGCTCCAGTGTCGACAAGGATCCGTTTGACGAGGCCGGTTCCCACCCTGGCCGTTATGACCATGGGAGGGTTTTCCGGGGCGTCGCTGAACCATTGGTCTTTTGGGCCGAAAGAAATGGATGGAGGTTTTTTGGTGCTCTGCACTGGTTGAGATGAGATCGCCAGAACCTTGGCGTCTTTCTTGTGTGCCGACCGGGACTTTGGTGCAGTGTTTTTTGCCGTTACCACGTTTATCACAGTGAGGCCATGGTCTCTATCTTCGGGCTCCTGTCGCCGCTTGGCCGAGCGTGTCTTGCCTTCCTCGTCCTGGTCGCGATAACGCCTTCTCGGCTCCCTGATGAGGTGGGAGAACGCTGCTAGTTTTCCTTCCCTTATCGCCTGTTCTAATGCATCCTTCAGGTCGAAACAGTCCTGTGTTTGATGGCCATATCCCTTATGGTAATCACAATAAAGGTTCTTGTTTCCACCCGTGCGGTCCTTGAGTGGTCGGGGTTTCGGAAGAATTCCCTTCTCAGCTATTTGTTGGTAAACTTCCACTATGGGGAGGGCGAGTGGAGTGTAGTTAGTAAATTTCCCAACTCGAGGGAACGGCCTAGGTGCCTTGTTCGATGCCTCCTCTCTAGCCTTTTCTTTTGTTCTTTCACCGTCTCCACCGGACTGCCGAGCCTGGCCGTAACCGGGCTGCCGCTTATTGGCTGCCACGACTCGGCTGACCTCCTCGTCGTTTATGTACTCCTTCGCCACCGTTTGGATTTCATGCATTGTCCAAACCGGCTTCGTGGTGAGGTGTTTTCGAAATTTCTCGTTGAGGAGGCCGTTCGTCAGGCAGAGACTGGCCACCGAGTCGGTTAAGCCGTCGATTTCCAAGCATTCATCGTTGAACCGATCCAAGTACCTTCTGGTCGGCTCTCCCTGTCTCTGGGTTACCCCGAGAAGGTTGATAGGATGCTTGGCCTTTGCTATTCGCGTTGTGAATTGGGCCAGGAAGGCGCGGCTGATGTCTGAGAAACTGTAAATGGAACCTTGAGGGAGGCCATTAAACCACCTGATCGCTGGTCCTGCCAAGGTTACCGGGAAGGCGCGGCACCTTACCTCGTCGCCTACTCCCTCTAGGTTCATCCTAGCCTCAAAGGCCGTGAGATGTTCTAGAGGATCTTGAGTTCCGTCATACCTCATGTCCGTCGGTTTGTCGAAGTGTTTCGGCAACCGGACCTCGAGGATAGATCGGTGGAACGGCGTGGCACCCATTATCATAGGTTGTCGTGTTCTCTCGGTTTTCCCTTCTCCGTCCTCGCGACCTCTTGTCGTTCGGCGAGATCGTCTGCCGCGAGAGTAGATGACCGTGTCGTTCCGTCTTCTTGGAATAGGCGATTCCTCTGCTTCCGTCCGGGATGCAGATATACGCCGTGAGTGGCTTCGGTGAGAGCTCTCTTCCTCCTCGCCCCCGGGAGACGGGGTGTAGCTTGGATCGGTAGACCATCCATCCCTCTCCCGGTCGGCTAGCTGTCGTTCTAGGTTCTGGACTCTGTGGCGTAGCTCCTGCATTATTATGGCGCTATCGCCGCCCGTTCCCCCGAACGGTCGGGTTCTCGCGTGTTGTTGGGGGGATCTCCGGCCTCCTCGTTGTGAGGCGACGGAGGCTGCCCCCTCCGCTCCGGCTACTCGAGCTCGGTCGCCGGGGCCCGGCGCGATGCTGCTCGAGCTCGGTCGCCGGGACCCGGCGCGACTTCCATTCAGGCAAAGAGGTCCCCACAGAAGGTGCCAATGTTCGTTGATCGGGTTCCGAACAGGTCGAGTGGAGAGATGTAGAGGGGAGGACGTCTTAGCTTGGGCCGCGCTGCTTGCGAGTAGTCGGGTAGCCGAGCACTTGTTGTGGAGAAGTGAAGAAGAGGGAGGGGGTGCCACCTGCAAAGACACTCCGACGCTCAAGTCAGCAATGTGCAGGCGAGCAGAGAATAAGGTCGAAATATGTGACGTACCTCGGGGGAAGAGCCAATCTTCCCCTTATATACATGTCAGTAGTGGGCCCCTTATGGGACAGGCCCATATTTCCAAGGGCGCTGTCCTGCAGCCGTGCGTGAGCCACGCAGGACGCGTGTCCGGGTCGGTTGGAGGGCGCGTGTCCGGGTCGGGTATTGCTTGGGTCGGGTCGGCCCAAAGTTGATTCTGGGCCGGGCCGTAACAGTTATAATATAAACATTTATTTTAATAACATTAAAAATCATTAATTAATGAATTAACCACACCACATTTTCCCTCTTGATCTGACCGAATTGTCCATCAACTAACCAATACATTTGCCTCCACAACGGTCACCAAATAGAAAAAAACAAAGGGTATTACCGTCATTTTAATAAATAAAATATCATAAAATTAATTTAAAATATCATAAAATTAATTTAAAAACTCAACAATATCATAAAATTGGTATGTATATTTAATTTAAAATATCATAAAATTTAATTTAATTACTTTTAAAAAAATAATTTTTTTAAAATAAAATTCTCAACAAATATAATAAATTATAAATAATGTATTATTTAATTTTCAAAAACTTATGTTGTTATGTCTTACTCATCTAACAAAAATTTTTGCTTTCAAAATTTGTTATATTGAAACAAGATTAAATTCAAACTAAAGAAAATAAGATCCACGAAAAGAATACAAGGATATCAAAAATAATGTTTGAAAAAGGTTAGATAGGCAATTAGGTTTACAGGCAAACAAAGATACATGGAAACAATAAGGTTTGGTCGGGAAATAACCAGATCACATTTTGAAAAAATAATTCCAAAGAAGATAATGAAAAAAGAGATGGCACGAGTTCGTGTAGCACGAATAAAGAGAATACGTCGAAATGAATCCTTAAAATGCAACTTCTAACATTCCCAGTGTGACTCGTATAACCTATTATTTCTATATTGTCTATGATAATCCGTTAGTGTTTCCGTATACACAAGTCATCAGTATTAAGTTGGCCAGACCTAATACCATCAGTGTTACCTATATTATTTCTTTATCAATAATATGTTTATCATTGTAATTATTTTTTAGTGAGAGTACATAAAAAATTACATTTTTAGATATGAAAATTTCCTTTGATTTTAAATCAATAAGTCAAAAACCCTTTGTTCCTAATTTAAAATCGAGAAAAGCTGTTTTTCTGGCTCTTGGGTCTAATTTTGTTCTTAAATTTGTTAATGTGGAGGCATATACAAGAGAACCAAATACTCTTAAATATGAAAGGTCAGATAAGTTACCATACAAAAGCTTTTAAGGACTAGCATTATCCATATTAGTACTGGACAGCCTATTAATTAGGTGAATGGCGTGAGCAACTGCGTATTGCCAAAAACAATGTGAAATTCCTGATTGAAATAGCAGTGCTCTAGCAGCACCTAAAATATGCTCGTGTTTTTTCTCTACAATCTCATTTTGCTCTAGTGTTTCTACACAAGAACTTTGGTGTAAAATTTCAGTTGATGCAAAAAAGAATTTTAGAGTGAATTCTAGCCCATTACCACCAATGAAGCTTGCTTTGTTGGAAGAGAAAAAAAGTGAGAGAATTATGGTTCTCTGCTCATTGTATATAACCCTTCTATACACTCAGCAATGCCAATCATCTTTGATGTGGATCGATCTTATATCTCACAACACTTATCATTGATTAACAGTTGACAATGTAAGTTTGAGGTTAACTTTAACACAGAGATCAGTTTAAAATCAAAAGAAGGAATGTATAAAATATTTTTGAGAAAAAAAGTTTTAGAGAATCTGATTGTGCCAATGATGGTGCTAACAGTTTTGGTCCCATTTGGCAATATCACATTGATTGGAGCAATATTTTAAAAGCTTGCAAAATATTTTAAGTCAAAAGTCACATGATCTGTTGCACCGGAATCAATGACCCATAGTGTAGATTTTGGAGTGATAATACTCATAATTCTCGCATTAAAATGTAATGCAATGGTTCTATCTGGAGTGAAAGTCTGAATGAAATTAGTCAAAATTTGATTTGCATTATGAGGTTGTTGTTACACACTTTTGTCTTTGATCAACTCTAACAAGGCAAATCTTTACTTTGGAGTGAATCCAGATCTTGATATTCTAGTGTTCTCTTGGAGACAATTGAGCTGTGATTGTTTGTCACTGAGTATATCATCATACCCTTCAGTGATCACATGATTGATGGTGATGTTATGTTGCCGCTGTTGATAGAAATGGGAGGAGTGCCCATGCTTCTTATAGCATACATATTCTATGTGGCCTTGCTTGTTATAATCAGAGCAAGCCAATGTAGCTCCATGACCTCTATAATGGGAGGATTTATTTACCATGTTCGCCATTTTGAGAAATCAATGAATCATAAAATAATAAGGATTCAGGTCTTCTTCCTTCCAATTCATTGATCGGAACATCTATATTCACCAAGAAATAATCTTGCGAAATAGCCTCTCATCAAACTCTATTGGATGAGTTTGAAAGAAGAGGTAAGAATGGGGGAAAGAAAATGTCGAAAGAAAATTAGGGATAGAAAAAAAATGACAAAATTGGATTGAATTTCAATTCACAACTTTTTTTTTTAAATTTGGTTCTGGTTGCTCTCCACGCTCACCGCACCATAAACAAAATCTCATACCCTAAGCTGTTCAAGCTGTGATGTTGATGGTTTGATGAACTAAAAGGGATTAAGAGAGGGAAAAAAATAAGTTTTTCTCATTGTTGAAGAGAATGAATAATTTCTTACAAAATATTTGTTGAGTTATTACACCTTATATACTATGTACTCTTTATGTCAACACTGCCTTCCTTCACGAAGATTTGGACAAGGAAGTTTATATGAAAATACCACCTCGTTTGACTATGTCACAACCAGGTTTGGTTTGTAAAATGCAAAAGTCTCTATATGGGCTTAAGCAAGCAAGCAGGCAATGGAATATTAAGCTTACTCAGACTCTTGTGGATGCTGGTTATAAGCAGTTTTTTTATGATCATTCACTCTTTATCAAGAAACAATCTAAAAGCTTCATTGCCATTCTAGTATATGTTGATGACTTGGTTCTAACCGGAAATGACATTGGCGAAATCAATTCCATCAAGCAAAATTTGGATGACAAATTCAAAATAAAAGATCTTGGTGATCTCAAATACTTCTTGGGAATGTAAGTAGCACGCTCTAAATCTGGAATTCACATTTATCAGCGGAAGTACACCATAGACCTTCTCAGGGATTTTGGTTATTTAGATTGCAAGCCTCTCTTTACCCCATTTGATTATAGTCAAAAACTCTCAAAGGAATCAGGTACCATTTTAATAGACAACACTGTTTACAGACAGCTCATCGGCGGACTCCTTTACCTCACATATACTAGACCCGATATCTCTTATGCTGGGACGTTTGAGCCAATTTTTGGACTGTGCAACCACTTCTCACCTACAGACTGCTTTTCGCGTACTCTGATATTTAAAAGGGTGACCTGCAACTGGTCTCTTCTTCTCCTCTACTTCTAATCTGCATCTCACTGGATTTGCCGACGCTGACTGGGCTAACTGTGTCGATACTCGTCGTTCTATTTCCGGTTATTGCTTCATACTTGGAAATTCTCTCTGGAAGAGTAAGAAGTAAACTACAATTGCCTAGTCCTCTGCAGAAGTTGAATATATGTCTCTTAATGAATTTCATTGGTTTGCCGCTTCAAAAGTCTATCGCTCTATTATGTGACAACCAGTCAGCCATTCACATTGCCAATAATCCCATTTTTTCATGAAAGAACCAAACACATTGAAGTGGAAAGATTAACTTGCTGATTTTCTTACAAAAGTTCTGTCACCGGGTCCTTTTCTTGCTAATGTTTCCACCGAGTTCTTAATCCCGTTTAGTTCATCAAACCATTAACTTCACAGCTTGAACAGTTTAAGTCATGAGATTTTTTTCAGCATTATCAGATATATTTATTATTATTTATTATTTTTTATTTCTCACATTTATTAAAAACTTATTTTAGATATTTAATTATTAAAATATTAAATATTAAATATTAATTATACCCAATTTATAATAATAAGACTTTAGACATAATTTCAATTTAATTTTAGAAAATATCAAAAACAAAATATATTTTGTCGTATTACTTATTAGATTAAAGTATAAAACAAATCTAAATGTTTTAGAACATGCAATAGTTTCTCTCAAGTCTTAAGTGGTACTGTATATGTTTTCCCAATGCACAAATATGACCTCCTTTTTAACACTGAAGAAATTGTAATTAATCAAATGAATGTTGACATGACAATGCCATTGATCACCAAAATAATTGACTAATACACACCATACATATTCTTAAACACTATCATTGTTAGTTATAATATAAACATTTATTTTAATAACATTAAAAATCATTAATTAATGAATTAACCACACCACATTTTCCCTCTTTATCTGACCGAATTGTCCATCAACTAACCAATACATTTGCCTCCACAACGGTCAACAAATAGAAAAAAACAAAGGGTATTACCGTCATTTCATTGAACACTAGCCGCACTGTTTGTGTGACCATTAATAATGGCCTGCATGACCAAGTGGGACCCCACATTTTCTCTCCCACTCCAACTTATCATTAGCCAAACACGTCCCCACTGTAGCCGCCAGCTGTAAAGAAAGGGTATAATTCGTAATTTCACCTTCCCATTAGGGGTAAAAATGTATTTTCAACCATTCATTTTTTTTAATTTTTTTTTTCAATTTAGATATCTTAGCCTTGTTCTATTTTACACACACACTCTCTCTTTCTCTCTATATGTTCCCTCCCTCTAAAAAATATAAAAATTCAGAGCGAAAAATTTTCTAAAATTGCAGTTCGTGTGTGAAAAGATTGAAAGGGGTTTTCCAGAATCCCGAGGAGGAATCTTGCTTCGATTCAAATCTGAGAGAAAGAGAAAGAACAATACTTGTTGTAGTTGATGTGTTTTGTTGTGGATGATTCTTGAATCGAATCGTTTCTGAGAGAGAACCTGAGAGTATAGAGAGAGAAAGGGGAAGTGAGGTTGTGTAAAGTTAGAGTTTTTGTTGGGGTTTGTTGTGAAGAAAGAAAAGAAGAAGAAGAAGAAGAAGAAGATGACGGATGTGATACTGCATATATACGATGTGACGAATAGTGGATCGGAGAAGACGAACAGCACCATTGTTCAGATCAACAAGATCTTCAAGGACGGGATTGGTCTCGGTGGCATCTTCCACAGCGCCGTTCAGGTTAATTCTTTCTTCTTTTTGTCGGTGGCTTTTTGTCACTGTAGATTGGATCTGGTTTTTTCTCTTTTTTTTTTCTCGTGTCTTTCTCTGTTTGTTCTTGATTCATGTGTAGTAATTGAATTGTTCATTAGAGACTGTTAATACCGAATTGTAATTGGCTCAATATGTGACTCACACTACTGTTTTGTAATTAGATTTAATCTTTACTTAGTAATTCTTATCTGATTGAGAAACAGTTGTGATTGGCTTGTTTGTAGTATAACTATATAGCTCTTAATTCTATGGATTAATTTGGTTGTTAGAGAAATACTAGGTGTTAATTCTAGACGTTTCATATTAGATTATTTTGGGAGTGAAGTGTTTATGGGTTGTCTTTAGCTCTGTAGAGTGCATGGATGTAAAAGCATGGAGAATAAATTGAGATATGGATTATGGACATTGATTACCATAACTGATACATGCATGCTTTAAAGCTAAGCTATGACTCCAAGTTGCCATACCTGTGTCCCATACATCCTGGAAAATGGTTACATTTTTGCAAACTGTCAGAAAATTCAATGCTGCACATACATATTTTCTTGGAAAATTGTAATGGAAACCTGTGTTTTATTTTGTCACATGCTGACTTATTAGAATTGTGTGTTCTGCTGACACAGGTTTATGGTGAAGATGAATGGTCATTTGGATTCTGTGAGCAAGGTACTGGAGTTTTTAGTTGCCCTTCTGGAAAAAATCCAATGTACACATACCGAGAATTTATTGTTCTAGGGAAAACAAGCTGTTCCATTTTCAAGGTAAATCAAATATTAAGAGAACTCAGTAGAGAGTGGCCTGGGTGTTCGTACGATCTATTGGCCAAGAACTGCAACCACTTCTGCGATGAATTCTGTGAGAGGCTTGGTGTTCCAAAACTTCCAGGTAAACATGTAACAGTAATGCTACTTATATGATATGTATTTGGCTTTTTTGGTTGCTAAAAGATGACTCGGTAATATGCATGAAAAGTATTAGAAGTAAAGATGCCTTAGAAATATTTAGGACTATTCATTACCTTTCTTATTAGTTTAACATGATAGAATTGTGTGCCAAACTTAAATATTAGTTTGCATTTCTGTTGTTTCTCTTGAACAACAGAAATGCTGTTGGCTTGGGTTGCATCTGCTTTTATCTTCTGAATATAGGGACAGCAAGTTGGGAAATATCTAGTTAAAAATCATTCATATTATAGGGAAGGGTGTGAGGAGGTACTTAGGTGGCTTTGGATTGATTGGCTAGATAATGTGCCACTTCCCGTTGTGGATTGATACGCTGAGAGGTGGAGGTTTTAGATCCATGTTGTGGAATATTGCTTCAACATGTTTTTTTTTTTTTTAATGGTTTTCACTTTTCATGACAGGTTGGGTTAATAGGTTTGCGAATGCTGGTGACACTGCTATGGAAGTGGCTGGAAATACAGCAATACGTGTAAGAAACAAATTTCAAAATCCACTCATAACATGGTGTTTTGTCAAAGATAATATTTCTGGGAATTGTATCATCAAAACATGTTTGTTATTTTGCCATGGTTTGAGAAAAATATACTGAGAACAATTTTCGGTTAGTGCAGTTGAGGCAAGCCAAGACAGAGGTTGTATCGGCAAGCAAAGTAGCATTACGGTTCCTTGTAGGTCTTACCAATAATGTCAGAAATGGTGCTCCACCAGAGTCCCCTAATTCAAACAGAGGAGGAGCATCAGCATCACCTAGATTTCAAGCTTCTTGGTTGAAAAATATGATTACCACTGGTGCAAAACCATCTACTAGTTCAGAAGCTGAGAATGAGAACGGGGTTGAGCCTCGACGACCACCGACGCATGAAGATGACAAGGCACTGCTACGGAGTTCATCTTCACATGATTCTTGAGTGTGTGTGTGTGTGTGAAAGGCTCAAAGCAATAGCTGTGAATTGTAACTGTAAGTCAGAAAAGGGAAACAACATATTACATGTTATTCATTGTGTATCAAATGTAAAATTTTCGGTTTCTTGTTCAACTCAAATCTTCTATTGGTGCCCTCTTAAGACACTGTTCATCTAAAGGGGGTTATGATATTTTCTTCCTTCTCAAGTCTCACTTAGATAGATGCAATGTTCTTAATCAGTACTTTTTGTTATCTTACTATCATTCCACGTGGACACTCAGTATGTTTTCACCTTGATTGGGGGGCTCTCTAGAAACTTAACAGGAAAAAGGTGAAAACTGGTGAGTAATATTTTCATTAAGATGAATTTGCCCGAAACAAAAGTTATTATCTACGAACTTGTATTATTAATAAAAAATTATAATAAATAATCTCTCTTTTTTAGCAAGAATCTATTACCACATCATTTCGGTCAACATTATGAGAGAAAGTTGCACGCCTAGTATTCAAATCCTGTTACAAAAAGTTATTGAACAAGATATTATTAATTAATTAGTATATCTAAATTGATAAAAGGACAACAATACAGCTTAACTGTTCTGTAGCACAGTATCTTAAGACAAATGCATACTAAAGACTTAACTATGATCTAAAAGATTTTATTCATATGAAAGATTTATTCTTTTAGTTCTAATGCTTCTAAAGCTTCAAGGGGGAAGGGGTACATGCATATGAAATTAAATAATTTGGTAAAATACAAAGAAATTTGCCAATTGTGAATGTTACAGTAAATATTGTAGCTTAAATCTGAGAAGTATCTAGAAAGCATGGCCTTAAATCATGAAAGCTAGCTTGAGAAATTCAAAATGATTTCCATCAAGAAAATGATAATGAATCTCTCCCACCACTTAACTTTGGTTATTGTTATTCTCACTAACCACTGAATTTCCCTGCTAGACTTTTCCGCACTTCATTATTGTTCAACAAATGAAAGAATACTTAAGTTACAAGCTAAAAGAAATTAACATTAAACCCTTTGTAGCATACAAAATCCTATATCAGACTCAATTGTTTCCATTGTTTATTATTCTGAACTGAAATTGCAATGAATGTTGAGCAAATCGGAAGCCTCATTTTCCCTGTAGTGCTCATAGAAAATTCCAAGAAGAACATAAATTTCCTCATTTTCAGTATGACTATGATCTGCAGTAAGAAAGACATGAACTTTGCCTGTGACTTCAATCCAACTGCAACCCGGAATCCTCTTCAACCCTTTCTCCTTCATCTCTGTCCTTAGCATCGACACATCTGACCACCTAGCCGCTGCAGAATGTGCATTTGACAACATCACATATGAAGACACATCATCAGGATCCAAAGCCAATATCTTTCTTGCTGCAAGCTCCCCTAACTCCATGTTTGAGTGGATTTGACATCCCCCAAGTAATGCCTTCCAAAATCCGATTCCCGGGTCGAAATGCAAACTCTGAAGGAAATGTTTGGCTTCTGTGAAGCGTCCAGAGCGAGCAAGCAAGTCAACCATGCAAGCATAATGCTCAGGTTTTAGCAAATTCGGGCTCTCAAGCCTAGCTTGATTGAAATATGAGTAACCTTCATCAACAAGACCAGCATGATTACAAGCCAAGAGTAGTCCAAGAAGAGTAACCTCATTGGGTTTAGGACCTGTATAACGCATTCTTTCGAAGAATCTTATTGCTTCAACACCTCTTCCATTCTGTGCATAACCACATATTAAAGCATTCCAAGAAACTATGTTCCTTTTAAGAAGTTTGTTGAATACTAGGAGGCTTTCTTCGATGCTTCCACACTTTGCGTAAAAGCTGATAAGTGAATTACCAACAAACCCATCAAGCTTACCCAGAAACTTGATTGCACAAGCATGGAAACTTTTCCCAATTCCAAGGGCCGCGATATTTGCAGCTGCACAAATTACACAGGGAAATGTAGATTCATTAGGTATATATCCTTCTTTAAGCATGTCAATGAAAAAATTCACAGCCTCTTCATTATGGCCTGTTTGACTGCAGCCACCAACCATTGCATTCCAAGAGACAACATTCCTCTCAGGCATCTCGGAGAAAATGCGTAAGGCATCTTCGAACATGCGTCTCTTCAAATATCCAGAGATCATAGTTGTATAAGACACCACATTGGGATGTTGGGTATCTCTGAAAGCCTTCAGTGCTTCTTCCATAGTACTCAATTTCACATACAAATCAAGAAGAGCACTACCAACAAATACATGAGAACCAAGGCCAATCTTTGCTGCACAGGCATGCAGCTGCCTGCCAAGATGAACATTTCCAAGTACAGTGGAGGAGTGAACCACAGTTCCAAAAGTGAACTCGTTTGGCCTAATTGTCGAGGCAAGCATTCTTGAGAAAAGATAGACAGCTTCTTCATGGCAGTGCCGTTTAGCGAAGCCACCAATTATGGCAGTGGCTGATGTAACAGTTAAGTCAGACATTTCCTCAAACATGTGACAGGCAACTTGGAAAGTGATTAAACCTGAGCCATACAGAGGAATCACTCTTTCTACAGGTGACGTTCCATGCTTGATGGCATGTTTTTGGTGGGTTCCAGTCAGATAGCCATATGAAACAACATGGGGTGTGATCCATGTAGGAGGAGCAATAGATAATCTAGAAACTATGGTTTTCATATTAGTCTTCATCCAATGTGGAAGTTAAGGTTTGTTAGTAACCACAAATTATGTTTTGTTTCCCTCAAATCAAATGAATTTGGTTGGATGCTCGCTCTGTTAACTGTCTTTTTGTCAATTATAATACATGTTCTGTTGTAAAAAGGAGGGGGGACGCCATTTAGTGCTCCAAAAATAAATGGAGTAAAAAGATTGTCTTTGAAGTTTTAACTTTTAAAAGCTCTTTTTTATTTTTGGTCATACAACACATTCACACACACACCAACCTGGCAGCTCCACTGGGATTCGATCCTAGTGTGGCTTCATTTGGGGCAAATATCTATCTTTGTCACTACATCACATGCCTCACCACAATTTTAGAATGCTCTCATATGTGAAGAAAGAGAAAAAATTTTTTTTTTATTGATTTTTGTTTTACTTTGGGCTAAATCCAGTAGTATTTCAATATTGGGTCATCAAAACACTTTTTTTTTTGTCGCAAACCCATTTTAAGTTGGAATAATTTTTTATTTAAAATTGTAGTGAATTAAAATTAGTAATAAATCAACCATCTTGAGTTGGTCGAGTGGTCAGCTCACTGACCCTTAAATAGAGCTCAGATCTGCGACGGATTAGTCCTTAATCTGTTGGGTTGGGGGATACCATTTGAATAAACAAAAAAAATAGTAATAAATCAAAGAAAAAAAATAATTTTATGATTTTTTATTTAAAATTTGTTTGGATCGTGAATGGTTTGTTTTATTATTTTCGTTTTGGATTATTTTATTTTAAAATTGATATTGAACTATTATAATAAAAACATAATAAAATAATAAAATAATAAAATAAAAATATCTTTTTACAGTTAATTTTAAAAGACTAAAATATCATTTAAAATTAAGATTGTTTAATTTGAATTAAGAATATGATTTAATTTTAATAAAGAAATACATATTTTTAGTTAATTTTTAAAATACACAAAAATCCTTTTAAAATTAAAGTTATTTGATTGTTTTAAATATTAAAAATTTAAATTTAAATTTAGAATAATAAAATTATCATTTTTGAGGAATAATTTTAAAATATATATTTAAAAATTAATTAAAAATACAAAGAAATCTCTTTAATATAATGTGTTTAAAAGGTATTTAAAATATCCTATTTAAGATATATGTTAAAGAGACTCTTTTAGAAAAAGTATTATTTAATGGAATTAGGATGTTCAAAATTAAATTTTGATTTTAAATAAATAAAATATAATTTTAATAAGAATGTTAAAACAAGTCGAAATGAATTGCTAAAAAATGATGCTTGCAAAACTAAAAAAATTTCAACAAATTACATTGTCAAACTTGTAAAATTTTATCGAAATTGAACGAGACGAACCAGCTATTAAATTAAAATTTTTTAATAAAACACTGGTGATATATACACACACAAATAAAATTATGATTTACAAACACGCGCCTTTATCTTTTTTTTTTCGATTATTTGTTTCATTTATTTTATTTTTTTATTTTTTATTAGTTTTTTTAGCATTTTCACATATATGTGGCCTTGTTTCTTAAATAAATATTTTTTTATCACAAAACTATGTTTTTGTCTTATATTGTATAGTAAATGTTGTGATTGTTTTAAAGTTGTTAGTTGTGGACAATTAATTTAAAATAAATATTTTATTATTTGTAGTAATTCGAGAATAGATATTATGATAAATAATTTTATTGACGTCAAAAATTTAAAAAATTATGAAAAAATTGTGTTTGAATAATGATTGAATTTTTATTTCTTATAATTTTTATTAGATTAATTTTAATTATATTTTACTTTAAAAAGAGAGTTAAATAGACTAGCATGTTGGCTCGTTATAAAACGAGACAAATTAACATTTTAAGTTCGTTTTACTTTGATGGGTCGAATCAACCTGCTTTATCTTTAGGTAAACATTAACAGGAAGAAATCTGTTTCGCCATTTCTAATTTTTAGGTAACTATAGTGTAACACCCTACCATATTTAATCTTATGCTTAAGTCATAAGATTGAGATAGTAAGATATTACGACCTCTAAAAGTATATATATATACGAGATAACTTGCGTGCCAAGAAAGCTGTAGTTAACAAGTGAAAGATAACGAAACTGGGAATAGAGGATCAAAAATACAAAGTAACAAGCTCCTAACTCAGCCTGCGAAGCCAAGGCTGGCCGGAGAGTATTTACATACATATATACATATCCCAAAAACCCCAAAATATATAGAAAACCCTAACTCTCCTTAAACCTCTAAGAGGAACAAAATAAACAAGTTTCTTGGAGAGAAAGCTAAGTACATATATACATAAGCTGATAAACACAAAAACCCAGGAATCGCTCCGCTTCAGGGACCCAGACGTCTAGCGAGGAGCCTCTTGACCTGCATCTGAAAACAACAACAGTATGGGGTGAGAACTGGAGGTTCTCAGCATGGTAAATGTGCCACACATATAATATATAAGGTCCTGGGAATGCCAGAGGCAATCCTAGAATGCCGACACTCAGATTATAAAACTTAAAGAACTAAGCAGAAACCATAAATCAGGGTGGTTCTCTAAGGCTTTCTAAAACTTAAATCTAACTAAAACTTAACTAGAATCCCTAATCTCTCCGTCTTTTCTCTATTTTCGGTAATTACAAAGACAAACAAGCAGACAAAGCAAGCACAGGTAGAATATCGATAATACAGATATCAATTATGACAATTAGCATAATATAATCAATTAGGCAATCCTAATTAATGCACAAACAAGCAATACATACAAATGCATATGATGCATGCCTGTCTTATGGCTGTTGATATCGATGTCGGTTACGTAGCCATCCCGATATATTCTCAAGCTCAAAAATACACCATGGGGAAAATCCCCAAGCTGACATGGGAAAAAAATGCCCCAAGCTCAATAATATCCATGGGACGAATCCCAAAATGACATGGGGAGAAGAGACAACACCCCAAGCTGACATAAGAGAGATAACAACCTCAAGCTCAATATATTTAATCATGAGGGAGAGAACACCCTCAAGCTCAATATATTCAATTATTTCTCATAATTGTCAGTTTCATTTTCGATACTAATTCATATCTCATCTCATCATTCTCAATTTTACTTAACCCATTGCTCATACATTTAATTATTCTTGATTAATTAACATCATCAATTCTCAATTCTTCACATTACTGTCTTACTTGCCTCATACATTTCATAATGTAAAAAATCAATCATTCAAACCTTAACATCATAATTCATTCATATATACACCTCTCTCTTATACAATCCATCATTTTTAATATTGACTTCACTCCCAAGTTACTTCTATTTCCTAGCTTCAGCCAATTACTAGGATAAATATCACTTTTTATAACTAAGAGAGTGAAAATAGAGATTTAGAAGTCTGAAATTGACTTTAAAATATATAAACTAGTTTTGCAGAAAACAGGGGCCACGCAAGCACGTGGGCCACGCGTACGCGTAGGTGAGAACATCATGTCACGCGTACGCATGGTCATGCATGTTGACTCATCACGCGCATGCATAGGTTTCTCGCGCACGCGCAGTTTAAAATACCATGCCACGCGTACGCGTGGGCATACGTTGTTAAAAAAAACATAGTTCACCCAAAAAGCTGCATAATGCCCAGAAATTTGCTTTACCCACCTGCATAACACATATTCCACACCCTAACTTCCGATGCTCATAAATTTTGCTTCAAAATTCCGTTTTTCACAAAATTTATACCGTCCAAAAGCTTGTAAAATCATCTTTAAGTTGAAAGAAATTCCACCTCCAACCAAAATTTGAAGCTCCAATTATGAGCTGCCGAAGTTCGGCCGAAAACCAAATTTTTCAAAAAGACTTCAAACCTCATTTTCTTTTCAAAATCCATTCTCACTCAATCCGACATACCATAACCATCAATATAACTTGTCCTTAATCATAGCACAACAATTCTTGTAACCTTAGCTCAATAACATTACATTTCAACCCAACTTCACAAGTTTTAGTCACAACCTAGCATATTACTCTACATACACATATTGTCACCATCATGAAACTCTTCAACCATCATCACAACATTATTCATTATGTCAATACCAACAAATCCAAATAAACACCACTCAACCTCAATCATATCATTACAATGCCATAATCATAAGTCTTTCAACCATCATCATTATACTAGCATATATATATACACACACAAAATCAGCTGACATTATCAATTGCTCAACACAAACCCAACACCTATTTATCCATCAATATCACAAAAGCTAATCATTTAACACATTCAACCATTTCAACTTATCCTATAGTTTTCTAGCCTAAGTTTTCACAGAGCCTTACATATTAGTTATGCGAAACCTAAATCATACCTTGGCCGCTTTTATTTATTGTCCAAAGCAACACTTAAGCCACACACACAGCTCCTCAATTCATAAGATCACCAAGACTTGACACCAATCCAAGGCATCCAATGTCCACAATATCAAGTTCCACTTACAAACACACCACCTAATACAAATATATAACACATATATATACCCAACTCAATATCTATTACCCAAATTCAGAATTTAGATAGGGCTATGGTTTCCTTACCTTATTCGAGTTTTGCATAAGCAAGAGTGAACGTGTTTATTTTAAGAGCCGCAATTAATTGAACCGGTTAATTAAGCGATTATATTGTCTAAATTTGATTTCGAAAAGTTAGAGTGAGAATTTGAGATTTTACATATCATTTTTGGACTCAGTGGGTCTTTTCGAGTCAGAAAATGTGTTTCTATAAAAAACCGTGAAAAACCGCGAACCGACAATTGAACCGGTTCAAGTTTGCCCGGTGCTGCGCGAGAAAAAGTGGAAACAGTAAAAAATCTTAGAAAAGCATTAGAAATGGAAAACCGGGTGTTAATTTTAAAGGTTTGGCCCGAAGTTGGGCCAAACGAACTAAAAACGCTAACGGGTTGAACCAGGCCCAAGTCCAACATATAAATACACTTAAATGAACCCATTTCAACCATATTCACCCTCATAACATAAACACAACAGCAGCTGAAGTGAGGAGAGAGGAGAGAGGTGAGAGCTTTCCACAATTGTTACTATTCACCATCTTCTTCTCAAGCTCATATCTTGAGCTACAGAGCTCCGATTGTCGCACCGTTTATGGCTATGCGTTCTTTGTGAAAAGCTCTACAAAACCCATTCAAGAAACTGGAGAGGTAACCACGAAATCTTCTCAGTTCTTCTCCTCAAAGTTTCGAGTTTTAGGGTTTTTGGCTACGTGAGGTTTTGTGATTTTTGGGTGTTTAGGTACACTCTAACTTTTGATTGATGTTGGTTTTGTCTTCCAAAAATGTTGGGTAAGGTAAGAGAGTTTGAAACTCTTGTGAAATTTCAATTATAATGAGTCCTAGGTTGATTTGTGATGATTTATGTATATATAGCTTGATTATGGTGAGTTTGGAGCTTGTTGATACTTGTTGGAGATGATTGGTGACTTAGATTGTGATTGAAAGCTTATCTTGGGCTCATATTGGGGTTTTGGTGCATATAGGGAATCGGCCAAGGTATGGTTTTGATTTTTTCTATGTAGTATATAATATTCATGGACACTTAGACTAGTGACCCATAGGATAGGTTTGAATTTAAATGGTTGTTGAGTTGTTAGATGATGATATGTGGTGATTTATGATGAATTAATGATTATTGGGTTTGAGTATGATGAATGATGGTAATATGATAATGATGATTGATTGTGTAACATTGAGAAGGCATAATGATGATATAAGTGATGATTGAATTGGATGATTTGGCATTATGGTTGTAAAAGTGTGATATATTGGTGTTGATGTTGAAGATGATGAAATGTGAAGGGAAATGTGGAAATATTGGTGTATTATGGCACAACAGGTTAATTTTGATGAAAGATGAAGTTTTTGAATGGTTTGGTATGATTTGGAATGTGTATGGTAAGAAATTGTGTGCATGGTGAGGTTTGGTAAATTTGGTTTTTGGTGAACTTTGTTCGATCATAACTTTTGTCTCGGTTTTCAAAAATTGATGAAACTCATCTAGTATTAAAGATCTTTGAAAATCTTTTAAATTGATATAAAGTTTATGAAACTTAAAATTTTGTAGAGGAAGTTATGATCATTCAAAATTGGTGTTAAAAATCTGAAATTCTGCAAAGTTGCAGAATTTTATGATTTCTGATGTGTGCGCACGCATAGCCTTGTGCGCGCGTACAACTCTGCAAAAATTTTGATATGTGCGGACATACACACCTGTGCGCACACACAGGCAGGGAAGTGCCTATTGGTTGCAGCGCTAGCACAGCTGGTGCGCGCGCACATCAGAGGAAGAATTTCAACTTGTGCGGACGCATACGTTGGGAAGGCCAGTCTGTTGGGGGCACTGGCACAGGTTGTTCGAGTGAAAAGATTTTGTAAAATTTGACACCTATGCGTACGCACACCCCTGTGCGTACGCATATATTTTAAAACTCTCAGGAGCGTGCGCGCGCACACCCCTGTGCGGCTGCACATGCCCTGTTTCTCAAATTTTACTTGTTTTTCAATTATTCCACCTTCCCAACAAGGTGTAAGCTTCTCTAACACTATTCTTAGACTCTTAGGCCTAGTTTTAGACTCTTAAAACATTGGGGAAGAATATAGGGATGCTAGATGATATTAGTTGGAAAACTTAGAAAACGGAGCCCTAGGTTTCTGGTGGACTGAGGATGCTTTGATGTCATATGAAGGGTGATTGAGGTATGAGATGAGAATTATGAATTGTTGATGTTCGGAAACTGAATTGTGGATAGACAGTGGTTGAGATGAGTCGGGGACTCGGATTGAGATGATGGATCCATGTATATTAAAAATGTTTTCTAAAAACCACTGATATATTGTTTTTACTGAGATTATGAGACACTATGCGCCTGGCAGGGACGGTGGTTAATCCCGCCTGTCGAGGTAGCGGCGGCGTAAGGGCGGTGGTTCATCCCGCTTGTGCTTAGATGTGAGGTCGGTGGCAATAGATCCCGCTCACATCCCTTTGAATCATCAGAGCGTACAGGCGCAAAACCCTGGATAGTGATCCGAGCACTGTATCTCGGAGGTTCCCACACCATGAATCCGAAGGGCAACATCCCCATGGAGATGTGTCGGGTTGGCAGTTGAACCGACAATGTGATATCACAGCCAGTAGTGCAAGCATTCATCATATGCATTTTCTACCTGTTTGTATGCTTTGCCGACTTGATATTGTTTTTCCTATCTGTTTAACATGTCTAATTGCTACTTGTATTAACTGATGTATATGCATCTACTTGTGTTTTACTTGCATTGTATATACTTGTGTTTTCTATTGGGATTGAGAAGGTTCGGAAGGCAGTGGCGATGGGATCGCATGGAGGATAGGTTGGTGAAGGCTGTGGGACAGCGGCGTTTGGTTAGGGTAGAAATCACCTAAGATAGATTACCTGGTTTATTTATGTTAAGGATTATATAATCATGCTTATCTATTTTAATATGCCTTACATTTGAATCTTGTGATGGATATGAAGTCTAGGATTGCCTTCGGCGTCCCGGGTTCTTATATCCTACATCACTGGACACTGTTACCATACTGAGAACCTCCGATTTTCATACCATATTTCTGTTGTATTTTTCAGATACAGGTCGCAACCCACCTCGGTGAGTTGCTTTGGATGGTGACAGAAGCGGAGGATCTTGAATTCTTTTGGAGTCTTTTTGGTTTATTTTATTTATACATCTCTCCTTTTGTATTCTATTTTGCTTAGAGGCATGTATTTGAGAGAACAAAACTTGTATAAGCTGTTTTAACTGTATGGTTCTGTTTACCTGTATATGGCTAGCCGGCTTAAACTCCGCGAGTCGTGACTAGTTTCCTATGATATTATATACTTATCTTTTGTTATATCTTATATATTTCTTGTGCCTTAAGCTAGTAGCTTCGTTAATTAGGGTGTTACATTCCTCAAGCTAATTCGAACCTAAACACTAAATCGGGCAAAATCTCATCACAAGGGCTCAATTTCACAAATAGAAAGGGGGTGGAGAATCTGAAATGAAATTGAGGCTTACCCGTGAAATTAATCTGATAGAAACGTAGAGCTCGACGCGCTGGACGCGTGGCCGCAAACAGTACGGCGATCGGAGCTCAAACGGAGAAGTTACGTGGATTGTAGCAATGGTGAGGGTTTGGAGTTCTCCTCTCCCCCTTGCTGCCTTTAGCGTGTTTTGTTGCTGAATGGGGGAAGGAGATGCTTCTGCCCACTTAAGTTATGGGCCGGTTGGACCCACAGGTTCGGTTTGGGTTCGATTCAATCAATTCAGCCCATCCAGTCAAATTTGTGGTCGAATTTTTTGAAATTGGTGTCAAAATTCTCGTTTTGAAGAGCTCTATCTTATTTTGATATTAGATTTACATTTTTAATTTTTCTAATTAAAGTTCAATTTATTGACTAATTATTCGCTAATTTTACAGAGTTTACATATAAGATAAAAAAATATTCGATATACAATTAAGATTGTTGTGTTATTAAATTAGAATAATTCGATTTATATAAAATTGTAAACAAGATATGCATATAACCCAATTCACTTTAGGACATTGTTATAATTTTGAGTTGGATTTATTTTATATGTGTGAATTACTCTTTAATTTAATTTTAAAATTAGTTTAATTATAAAAAGACAAAATATACTATTTTAAGATTAGAATTTAATTATTTTAAAGACTACACGTTTATATTTGAATTTAAAAAATAAATGCTCTCTTTTAAAATTTAATTTTAAAATACTAAAATATTCATTTAAATATTAATAAAAAGGCAAAATATCCTTTATAATTTATATAATGTTGTTTATTGGATTGAATGCTAAATTTAATAGCTCATTGGATTAATGTCAAACTAACAAACTTCATCTCAAATAAAAAAAAAATCAAAATTATTAAGTTCTTTCAACTATTTGATATCTCATAATATGTTAAATCAGTAAAGAGTACCTCGGATCAAAATTAATATGATGAATAGATAAAATAAAAAATGTTAGCAATAATATATTGACAAAAAATTAACTATTTATGTGACTAAATTTATTTATTATAATTTATCAAATTAACCAAAATATAAATTTAGTTATTATCGCTAATTTAACATGTTCTATTAGTATATAATTTTAAAATTATGATGCTATAAATGAAAAAAAAAGTAGTATATAAAACAAGTTTTATGAGATAAATTATAATATCAACTAAACAATTAAAATAAATAAAATTTAAAATTATTAATTAATTAAAATTTATAAACAAATTTAATAATTTTAATAGCTTATATACCGAACAAGTTAAATTTTTAATAATAAATCATAAAAAAATCTCAATAATAATAATCATAATTGCTATTTTATTAAAAATATATTTTAGAGATTATAATTAATATATTTTTAATTTAAAAAAATACATTAATTATTTAACGACCTTATCAATATGCATTAAAAATTTTACAAATAGAAAAATATCTTTTAAATAATAGTAGTTTTTTATCTTTAATTAATGTAATATCCGCTCTGACAAAAAAAGATGAGCATGTTTCTTTTAGGAATTCAAAACGTATACACCTTTTTCAGATATGTTAACCTATGAATTTTGCAGTATAAATTTAAGTTGCTTAAATTTAAAAAAGTTACACTAATAGTATCATTCCGCAATTTGACATGATTCTTAACTTGTTATATATTATATAAATGTCCATTTTATATTACTTAATTTTTTATTGGAGTATACAAAATATATACAAATAAATTATATTTAACAAAAAAAATTTAATTATAAATTAAAAAATTATTGTTTTCTAAAAAAATAATAATTTATTTTTATGTACTCTTATGTACTCTTATATATCTATATAAAAAATTAAATAGTATAAGATAGACATCTATATAATATATTACAAGTTAAAAATCATATCAAATTATAGGATGATACTGTTAATAATTTTTCTAAATTTAAACGACTTAAATCAACGGTGCAAAATTCATACGTGTTAACATACTTGATGAAAGCATATAAGTTTTGAATACAGAATATGCTCATCTTTCTTTGCCAACGAAGATATCACCGTAATCAAAGGTAAGAAACTACTATGGATAGCCGGTGGATGTTACGATATTTTTACATTATTTGGGGTTTTAAATTTTTTTTACATTATTTATATTATAAGATTATTAGGTAACTAATGTATTTTTTTATAAAATTACAAACACGTTAATTATAATTTTTAAAATATATTTTTAATAAGATAGTAATTAAAATTATTATTGAGATTTTTTTATGATTTATTATTGAAAATTTAAGAAAATAGATCTTTTTAATTTTTTTTAATAAAAGAAATAGGAAAGTGTGATCTTTATATACTATTGTTTTTTAGATGAAGTTTGTTAGTTTGACATTAATTCAAAGAGGTATTAAATTTAGGATTTAATTTAGTAAGCAACATTATATAAAGGACATTTTATCTTTTTATTAATATTTAATTACAAACTAAAAAAATATTTTTTTTTTTAAAATATAACTTATTTCTATGTAATTTTATGTACTCTTATGTACTCCTATAAAAAAATTAAATAGTATAAAATAGACATCTATATAGTATATTATAAATTAAGGTTATCAATAGTAGTTTCTCACATTTGATTATTGTAATGAGCATGTTCCGGATTAAAAATTTATATACCTTCTACATGAATGTTAACACGTATGAATTTTGCAGTATTGATTTAAGTTGTTTAAATTTAGAAAAGTTATACTAATAGTATTATCCTGCAATTTGATATAATTTGGTGGATGTTATATACTCCTATATTCTTTAGAATTTTAAATTTTTTTTACATTATTAATATTATAACATACAGTAGCACATTGTTATAAAGGGTATTATTTTATTAGTAGAACTTTTAACGCATATTGATAAGATTATTAAGTAATTAATACATTTTTCTTGTAAAATTACATAGATGTTAATTATAATTTTTAAAATATATTTTTAATAAAATGGCAATTATAATTATTATTGAGATTTTTTTATGATTTGCTGTTGGAAATTTAAGGAGATAGATTTTTTTGAATTTTTTTAATAATTGAAAGAGTAGAGTGTGATCTTTTACCATTAATTTTATAAGTAGAACCAATAATAAATATAAAAGAGAGAGCAGCGAAAAGTTAAAGACCACACTTTACACTTTCAATTTTTTTTAGCAATTAAAAAGATCCATTCCCAAAATTTAACATGTTCTATTGGTATATAAATTATTAAATTCGTTTATAAATTTTAATTAATTAATAATTTTAAATTTTATTTATTTTAATTATTTATTTGATATTATAATTTATCTCATAAAACTTATCTTATATACTATTTTTTTCATTTGTAGCATTGTGATTTTAAAATTATATACCAATAAAACAGGTTAAATTAGCGATAATAACTAAAATTATATTTTGCTTAACTTCATAAATTATAATAAATAAATTTGATCACATAAATAATTATATTTTTGTCAATATATTATTGTTAACATTTTTTGTTTTATCTATTCGTCATATTAATTTTGATCTGAAGTGAACTTTACTAATTTAACATATTATAAGATATCAAACGGTTAAGAGAACTTAACAATTTTGATTTTTTTTTTCTTAATTAGCAAGTAATTTAAGATGAAGTTTGTTAGTTTGACATTAATCCAAAGAGGTATTAAATTTAGGATTCAATCCAGTAAGCAACATTATATAAACGAGATTTTGCCTTTTTATTAATTTTTAAATAAATATTTTAGCATTTTAAAATTAATTTTTAAAAGAGATTATTTATCTTTTTAAATTCAAATATAAATGTGTAATCTTTAAAATAATTAAACTCTAATCCTAAAATGGTATATTTTGTCTTTTTATAATTAAACTAATTTTAAAATTAAATTAAATAGTAATTCATACATATAAAATAAACTCAGTTTAAAATTATAACAATGTCTTAAATTGAATTGGGTTATATATATATATCTTATTTACAATTTTATGTAAATCGAATTATTCTAATTTAATAACACAACAACTTTAATAATTTCACTCTCGTTACTTGCCTAAAATGCATGCTAAAAGATGAATCATTTTTTCATTTTTTGTTTCAATACCCTCTTTTCAATACTTTGGAGTCTAAACTTAATAATGCCTGACTTATGGCAGAGAGAAGAGGAGACTTTCATCAATTAGTGGCAACGAGCCTTATTTTGGGCAGTGACTCAAATCGAAAGTAGACAAAAGATCCTCTTCATCGCGGTACTGTGTTGGAGCACTTGAAAAGCGAGGAATAGGTGTGTTTTTGAGAAGCTAATAAGCTCAGCGTCGGAGATAATGCAAGAAACCAGTAGTCTAATGCGTGAACTCAATAGCCATACTGATGGATGCTGCTAATTTCTCTTTATTCTTACTTTACTCTTTCTTAATTTTTTTGCCTTCTAATCACATTTGATGATAATTGAAAATACCCAACTTCTTTTATATTTTTTTTAAAACAATTTTATTTTATTATAATAAAATAATATTTATCTTTTTGAAAAAAAAAAACACAATAATTTTAATTGTATATGGAATATTTTTTCATCTTATAGTTACCTAAAAATTAAGAAGCGTGGAACAATTTTTTTCCGTTAATATTTACTTAAAGACAAAGCAGGTTGATTCGACCCGTCAAAGTCAAACAAACTTAAAAATTAAAATGTTAATTTATCTTATTTTATGACGAGCTAACATGCTAGTCTATTTCTCTCTGGGCAAAATGTAATAAAAATTATAAAAAATAAAAATTCAATCATTATTTAAATACAAATTTTTCACAATCTTTTAAATTTTCAACGTTAATAAAATTGTTTATCATAATACCTATTCTCAAATTACTACAAATAAAAAAAAATTATTGATTTTAAATTAATTTTTCACAACTAACAACTTTAAAACAATCACAACATTTACTATTCAATATAACACAAAAACAGAAACATAGTTTTGTGATAAAAAAAAGTATTTATTTAAGAAACAAGACCACATATATGTGGAAGTGCTAAAAAAATTAATAAAAAATAAAAATAAAATAAATAAAACAAATATTTAAAAAAATAAAACAAAAAAAGAAAGGCGTGTGTTTGTATATCATAATTTTATTTTTGTGTGTATATATCACCAGTGTTTTATTAAAAAAATTTTTGATCTGACGCTTGGTTCGTCCCATTCAATCTCGATAAAATTTTATAAGTTTTACGATGTGGCTTGCTGAATTTTTTTAATTTAACAAGCATCATCTTTTAGTGATTTGTTTCGGCTTATTTTAGTATCCTTATTAAAATTATATTTTAGTTATTTAAAATCAAAATTTAATTTTAAACATTTTAATTCCATTAAATAATATTTGTTCTAAAAGAGTCTTAACAACATATATCCTAAATAGGATATTTTAAATGCCTTTTAAACACATTAATATTAAAAAAATTTAACAACTTTAATTTTAAAAGGACATTTGTGTATTTTAAAAATTAACTAAAAATACGTTACTTTATTAAAATAAATCATATTTTTAATTCAAATTAAATAATCTTAATTTTAAATGATATTTTACTTTTTTAAAATTAACAGTAAAAAGATATTCTTATTTTTTTAGTTTTTTTATTTTTTATGTTTTTATTATAATAGTTCAATATCAATTTTAAAATAAAATAGCCCAAAACGAAAATAATAAAAAAAAAATTAATCCAAACAAATTTTAAATAAAAAATTATAAAATTATTTTTTCTTTGATTTATTACTACTACCGTCTTTAATTTTATCCCACTATAATTTTAAATAAAAAAATAATTCCAACTTAAAATGGGTTTGCGACAAAAAAAAAAAGTATTTTGATGATTCAATGTTAAAACACTATTGGATTTAGCTCAACATAAAACAAAAATCAATAAAAGAAAAAATTTTTCTCTTTCTCACATTTAAGAGTTTTTTAAAACTATTCTTCAAAAAAAAGAGTTTTTAAAACTTGAAAGACAAACTCTTTTTCTTTTACTCACGGAGTTTCCATTTATTTTTGGAGCACTAAATCGCATTCTAATATTAATACTGGTTTGAATAGGTTTATAAGTTATTTTTTATTTTTAATTTATGAAAAGATATAGTGTTAGTGTCTGATATGATTTTTAAAATCGAATTACAGCTTTATAAAAAATTATTTTAGTGTTTATGAAAAAGTTAAAAGAATTACTTTTCTCAAATAAATTTTTTTATCATTTCTCTCTTAAAATAAACATTTTTAGAACTAAAAACTCAAACACAAAATAACTTATTTATAAATTACTCTTAATATAAATATTTATTGTTTAAACTATTTTTTCAAAAATAATTCAATTAAACTAGTTATCCAAATTGAGGCTAAGTAAGTACACTCCTTCTAACTCAATTATGTTGGCAAATATCGAAGTTTAATTGAGTGATTCTTTTGAAAAATGTGACCATTTATTGTTCTAGATGGAAAGTGCTTACGATTCAACACTTATAAGTTGTAGAAATAAAACAAAGATTCAATTGCTATAGCGTTATATATATCATTACAAACCTTTCATAACAAGTAACAAAATCCACAAATGATAACATAATCCAAGAGACGAGGAGGGTAAATATAAAGGTGGATATTCCAATAAAGTTTTTATAATTATCTTATATAAAAATATTTTATTTTAATTATTAAATGATAGATAAGGATTTAGAATTTGATTTTTGTATACTATATAAAAATGTCATTTTTGTTTAAAGTATGACAAAATAAATAAATCATACTTTTTAAACTAAAATCATGATAAAAAAATATTTTTGATATCTTCATTGAAATAAAAACATCTTTATTGGAGTAGTTGTCAAATATAAATTGGAGGGTCCATTTGTGTCTATAGCTTCACTATTTTAGAAGTAACTCCACACGGTAAATTAGGAGGCATCGAATTACAGTTAAAAGATAAACAATCAATAACAAAAAACAAGGTGACAAAGCAAAGCAACATGTTAAGCGTTCAAACACAACTGAAGCAAGAAATGTTCTGACAAGACTCTCATAGTATAGTCATAATATATACACACATCTCCAGCAAAATAAAAAAAAGCACAAAAACACAACAACACGGTTAATATTATCACCATCTCAGTCTTAGCATTCCCTTCTTTCCTCAGAAGATAATCCTTTCCTCATCAGCCTCAGCAATCTGCAGTGACGAAACTGCTTGTGCGGCGATAAGATCAGCGGAGAAACCGGCGCGCCCCCATCCTGTTGCATCTTCATATAGTGGTTTTTCATGTGCATTCCTCCCGAGAGGCTCTGATGAGAATGTCCACCCTCCATTTTCAGCAGCTCCCCACTTGCAACCATATCTGTATGCATCAGTGACCCAACCCCTTGTTTCCACAGACCATGTGCCGCCGTATAGATGAGGGAAGCAAGCTCTCTCTCCACCCACGAAGATGTCAAGATTACGATCGCAGTTCCAGGTCTTGCATGTTTCATCGTTGATAACAACCTTGCACGAATCCTCCGAGTCTTCACCGAGCAGAACATGCAGAGCAACGGCCTCGGCAATTGCAGCGCCCTCCTCATCTAGTCTTTGTTGTTCCTCTTTCTTCTTCTGTTTCTTCTTCTCCAATTCGGAAATGATGGCGGCAGACGTCGCGAGAGCTTTCTCCAAGCGCCTTTTTTTCTTCTCAGCCTGCTTGAGACGATCCAACTCGTCTTTCACCTGCTTCTTCTTGGCCTTCCTCACATGTTGCCCTTTATTACATGCCATGGTATCCATAGAATATAACTGCGTCTAAATACTAAATTAACTTTTCTGAACTCCTTTTCCTTCAAGATAAATTCTTTAGTGCTGTATACATATTTCTATAATTTTTTTCCCTTAATTAGTTGAAGTATTTAGACTAATGCTACACAATTGATGCAAACGAAACAGCTACACCCACTCAGGCCTATATGAGTACCTCATCTTGCGAACAATGCAATCCCAAACAGAAACAACAGGAGACAACAGAAGAGAAAATTCATAAGCACTCATAGATCCATCCCTTGGTCTCATTCTTCCTAACTTCCCACAGCCCTTGCACTTGCCCATCCTGAAAAGGCCAACAGCTCTACAAGACTAATGAAATATCTGCACGCTGCTGTGACACTCCGGTTCAGGTACACCCTTCCCGACTGCAGTTAAGTAAACACACATAATGCAATCCATCAAAATCAGATGATGATAGAAGTGCTTTAAGAAATAGAGAAACATCATTCATTCACAGATCAAGTACGACAAGTAGATCGATAAAGACTTAAAAGGCTAACATCAAATAGTACATCAAGCTCTTATTCGTAAGCCAAATCTTTGTTGAGGACTGGGAGAAAGGCGGCATAAAATGTAATCTAAATGTTTAGATCTATATCTACCACAAATTTCATTCTATATCAGTCCTAAATAAATAAATAAATAATTCAAATCTGGTAGCAATCTTTCCCTTTCACATGAAACAACAAAAGGCAAAGATGAATACAAGTCAAACAGACAACTGGTGTCCATAGTGCTTCAACTACCTAAATCCTCTATCGATTCATTCTAAAGTCACAAGCCACCAATAACATGTCGGCCTAACAACCTATGTCCCCAAAGAACAAAATAAGAATCACTTAAAATAACATTATTTATTGTGAGTGTGTCCTTTAATGACTTATATATAATGTAAAAGCATGACGAATTATTGGCCAAAACAAAAATCTGACCAAACCTCAGGCCAATTATTCATGTTCTCTGTGATTGATTTGATGATTTTCCCAAAAAAAAACTCCAACACCACAATTCCCCCAATCTGATTTAGCACAAATCCAAAACAGAATAAATCATTTACACCTCTAAGGAGATCAGATCCACCCAATTAAGAAGCAAAACATGAAGAAATTCACTTTCTACTAAAATTTAAACACAGCTCATATATTAAAAAAATACAAGATCTAAACAACCCATAATTCAAGGCACCTGTTTCATCAAAATCAATAGCACAAGCAAATAGTACAGACCTAGATCCAAAATTACCCAAAAATGTTCAAGTATCACAGCCCGAAAGGGGAAAAAAACCAACCGATGAGATCAAAATCAGAAGAAAAAGAACAAAAAACGGCAAATTTGAATGAGAAAAAGAGAAATCAAACCTGAGGGAATGGCATAGAGAGCAAAAGGGGGGTGAACCTATCAGAGTGGTTGAAGACGGAAGTAAGAAGAAATGTTGTTGGTGGTGGTGGTGGTGGTGATGGTGATCTAAATTGTGGTTGGATCTGAAGAAAACGTAGACGGGTAGGAAAAGAAAGTGAGAAGTTATGTGCTTGAAAGAGAAAAGAGAGAGAAAGAGCGAAGAAAGAGAGAGAAAGCGTGGGTGTCTGAGGAGAGAGATATATGAATGAATTAGCGATAACGTGAGGTGAGACGGGAGAAGGAGAGGGTAATCGTGTGAAGGGCCAATAGGAAGTAGACACGTGGCGGGGTTAAAAAGGAGAGGCAAGTGTATTATAGTATGTGACTTTTGTTGGAACGACACGTCGTGTTTGTTGGGCTTTGGAATGGACACCCCCACCCTACTGGGCCCATGCTCTCTCACTGACAACTTGGACCACGTGGCGTAATCATCTACCATTATTGGCAAATTAGTCTATTAGTTAATAGAAGATTTAACTAATTTAAGTTGGTCGAACAGTTTATTCATATGCTTAGACAAGCGTTAGGATTTAGATCCCGTCTTATATATGCAGCTAGGGCTGGAAGTGAGTCAAGTCAGCTCATGAGCCAGTTCGAGCTCGATTTGTTAATAGCTCGATAAACTAAGCTTGTGAGTTGGTGAGCCAAATTTGAGCCTGAAATTGAACTCATAAATTAAATGAGTTGAGCTTGAGCTTGGATAAGCTCAGCTCATTAGCTCGTAAGCTGGCT
>NC_029776.3:105373582-105396573 GCF_000817695.3 Arachis duranensis
GAGCCAACTCGTGAGCTTTCGGTGAGCCGAGTCTGAACTTAAAAAATAGGCTCGATTGTTAATAAGTCGAGCCGTGAGCCAAGCTCAATTTTGGTGCTCGGCTCACTTTCAGTCCTATATGCAGCAAATTTATTGACCATTGACAAATATTTAAATAGAGCTTAAATCCACGATAAATTAATTATTAATTTATCGATATCGTAGAGTTATATAAAACAAAAAAAAAATATAATAGAGGATTTAATTATATTATGTAAATTTTAATTTTTAATAAGATATTTCTTATAATATTCTTAAAATGTATTTTTAAAATACATATTAATAATATCCATTAATAAATACTAATTTGTTTATTAATTCTTTATGATATTAATAATAAATTTAAAGTTTACTAGAATTGTAATTTTTTATAACTTAATTGAGTTTTCAATTTAAATTTTAAAGAAAAGAAATCTAATTTTTTTATTAATTATATATAATGAAAAATATTTTCAGAAGACTATATATCTAATTTTTCATATCTTCTTTATATATGAACATTCTATAATTGTAAATTTGTAACATCCCTTTTTTCTTAAATGGAAAAAAATATGCAAGTTTATCTACTTCAACAATTTATTCATCTATAGATAAAATGTATTCCAATATCTACTAATTTTTTTCCATCACTTATAACAATTGTTCAATTATTTTTTCGATGTAATATAAGAAATGGGTTTTTTATATAAATAAATAACAGAAATATTTTATTTTTCAAAATATACATGAAGAGAAATGCTTCCAAAAATGCGTAGAATCACTTCAGGGGAACGCATGCGAATTGGATTTACACTCCAATTCAGGTGTGACGACCACGAATTGGAATTGGCATGTCAGGTTGAAAAGCTGCTGCTCTAATACGTTGCTGGCATGCACGAAATGGCTCACATCACCACTAGCGCACACGAATTGGGCGACCTCAGGGACAGCGGCAACAAAGTGGAACCAATGCACTGACGGCGTCCACGAAATGAGTATTTCGTTCTTGGAGGCCACGAAGTGGATGGTCAAAGCTACCAATTTTCAGCAAACACCAGCATCCGTACGAGACAGGCATTGGTTATGTTGGGTGACAAAGGATACTTGGGAAGGAAGCTGGGACACATATAAAAGGGTGAAGGGGAGGGGACCTTATGCATTCGGTTTAAAGGGAAAAGGGATTTTAAAAAAAAGTCGTGGTGGTAAAAAAAATTGTGTTGTGGTTTTAATCTTTTGTGTTGTGTTTGAAAAGAAAAAAATTAACATGAGTGGGGGTGGGGTTAATGCGGAAGAGAACCTTAATCGGTTAGACGAATTTCATATTGCGGCACATTTGCTTCATAAGGTTAGTTTAAGTGTTTAAGTAAAATTTTTTAATTATATTCTTGTTTTTGTAGACAAATAAAATTGGTTAAAGTATTTTTTATTATATTCTTTTTTTTTCTTCTTTTGCAGCCCACACGTTTTCTCACTCCTCATGGCATACTTGTTGACGTTTTCATGTCAGATTCTACAGATCTAAGCATGGAAATTAGGCAGCAGAGGTTTGAGTCTTATTTAAGATGAACATGATTTTACCATGCTTTCTTAATAAAGCGCTTCAAGTATAACAATCCACTTATAAGTGCTTTTGTCGAACGAAGGCATCCCGAAACTCACACATTTCACCCCCTTTGGGGTGAGTGTACCATAACCCTGTAGAATGTTGTAATGCAATTAGGTCTACCTGTTGATGGCGAGCCTGTCAGTGGTACTTTGAGGTCATAGAACAAGTTCCACCAAAAAGATCTTTAGGAATAGTGTCAAAAACTTCTTGATGAAGTTCCAGCTGGCCACGTAAGGACAACAAAATTCAACATAAAGTTGAAGTGGCTCAAGAATCGTCTTCAGCAGATGCCGCTTGATTTACGAGACAATGCCCTCATGCAGTATGCACATTGTTACATACTTACTTGTTGGGAGGCGTGCTACTACTGGACAAGGCCAATAATATGGTCCATGTTTGATATCTTCCATTATTGGTAGATTATGATGCCATCAGTACCTACAGTTGGGGTAGTACCGTTCTTTGTTGGTTATATCGAGCTATGTGCTTAGCGTCGTTCTTTGTTCGTTATTCGACGGGTTGGACCATTTCATCCCTCAGCAATCATTCCCACATACCCCAATAGATCTTGATCTTGCCCTCAACCGCTCTGATACCATCACGCAGCCTACTGTGGCAGGGAGGAGGTTCGTCTCAATTGGTGACACCGCCGAATCTGTGCTCCGACCGTACGATGCTACGCAGATGCAAGGCCGACGTCTTTCTTACGCCGGGGCTGATGCTAACGTGGACATTCGAGCTCCTGCTTGTGAGACAAGTGGCAGATTGGGACACGACCACCATTAGTTGTGTGGCTTATATATTTAGTATTCTGTTGTAACACTTAGTTCATTTACTTTTCCTTCGCTTGAGTATCGACTTCATCCTATTGTGTTAGTCATTCGATGTTATGCTATTTCTTTCCATTTTATCCATATGTCGGTTCCACCGTTTGTTGTTGAATTTTATGTTATGTTCCTATCTTCATGTGATGTATGTACATAGTTTTAGTAACGATGGTTCCCCATGTACTACCAACTATGCAATAAATACAACAATGTGGTAAATTAAACAACAGTGCGACATAACATGAAATAAAGCAACAATGACGATTTTACATAATTCAATAGAAACATGCTCAAATATTGCACTAAACTGATACATTAAACAGAAATGGTGGTATACTAAGTGGCAAAAATATGCGGACAGTGACGCCTAGTATGCCCTGGTGTCCTGCAAAGTCCGTAACGCTTACCTGGGCCCGACTCAACCTCGTCCATCTCATTACGAATTCTTATAGACATCGGACGTCCTTCCATTATACATCGTAGATGGGGGTTGGGACGTACACGTTGTACTTCGTATGGGGGCCACATCTCCTCGTCTGACATTGGTTTGAATTCCATCTCTTAGACCTAGAACACGTTCTCAACCCGAAAACTGCCTCGACATATTGTTGCCATTCGAGTCTTGCAAATGTGCATGCGACCAAAGCATGAGCACAGGGGTAGTGCAACACTTGGAAGTAACCACAGCACACCTCTGATGCTCAAGGTAAATGCGAAACCAAGACTACACCCCTACAGCTACTATCTCATCAACTGTGAAGATTGAAGTAGCTCTGTCATACGACGTCACAAGCATCTAGGAAATTCCCTCACGGTTTGTTAAGATCGCTTTTTGCTATAATTGCGAGAACACCTGGCCGCATGCGATATGTGCTTGTGTCTGCCAACCCTTGTTCACAAATAATTCATTAAGACAATGATAGGTAGACTTGACAATTGCACAGACTGGTAAATTTCTAGTGCTCTTGAGGACAGAGTTGATACACTTAGAAAGATTGGTCGTCATGTGACCATATTGATGACCGTCATCGTGGAGCTGTAGCCATTTATGTGGCTCTAACCCCTAGATCCATGCCATAATATGCGGAGATGTTACAGGATCCTCGCCGCTGATTAACTATAGGTAGTACTGCACTTGCTCTTGCGTCTTTAAATACGCGGCGTTAACCAAGTGTCTTTTGGAATCCTTATTGTTGAAATTTGTTGCGAAGTTAGAGGCGATATGTCGTACACAGTAAACATTGTGCTCCCATCCACACCCATCCCGCTCTAAAGCAGCCTTTATTGCTGCATGCCTATCAGAGATAAGCAGAATTCCTGGTTGCCTCCCTACATGCCTCTTTAGATTGGTAAGGAAAAAGTACCATGAATCTGTATTCTTTCTCTCCACAATTGCGAAAGCGATTGGCAGAATGTTGTTATTTTCGTCCTGTGCTATGCCCATAAGTAGGGTGCCCACATACTTACCATACAGGTGTGTTCTGTCTACTGGGACCACTGGCTTATAGTGCTTGAAAGCCTCAGCACATGAGGGGAACGACCAGAAAACCTGATGAAACATGACACTCTCACGGTCTAGAGTGTTCCCGACATAGTAAGCCTCGTTTGTAGGTCAACAATTGTTCCTGTTGTGAAAATGCTTACTTAGTAAAACATATAAACCACTAAAACCATAATGAATAACCAAGCCCAATAAGTGTTCAATGCCAGTTATACCTGGGACGAAAGCTTGCAGGGCGTTGAAGTATCTCCACAGCTGGTCATACGAATTGTCCCAATCACCATAGATTTTGGCAATTGCCTTCTGCTTTGCATGCCAAACCTTCTTGTATGAAACCATGTACCCGTATGCAAACTCGACTGATCCTTGCAACACCTTTATTCAAATGGTCGCGTCAGCATGCATCATGGGGAATATATGCTGGCAGATGACATTGCTATCAAGTTGAGCTTGATCTTGAGACATTGAACTTGCCAAGCAACTATGAGGCCCTTGGTATTTTCGAATTTTCTAAAATCTGGAAGAACTCTACGACCCGTACCATCCAACGACATTAATCCCCAAACTGCATGCATCGACATACATACCTATGTTGGTCTGACTCTACCACCTTGTATTCTGCACTCCTGCGGATGTTATAATTTTTAACAGCAAGCATCACTGTCTCCCTATTGAGAAACTTCAACCCAATCTCGAGCTCCTTCTCACCTGACAAAGCATAGCTACTCGGTCTGTCTTCTGCAATGGTCAACTGCATTGCTCCAAGATTTAAATACAAGTAGTGTGCTAGCGTGCTGCTGGATACACCACCACCCCCACCCCACCCCCCAATTCAACATGAATCGGAGGAACTGTCTCGTGATGAAGCGACTAGGTTTCGGGAACAGCTTCTATCTCATCTTCATCAGAAGTTTCTACCATGCCATCATGATGATATGTATCGAATCCAACAAGGTTGGAAGGGGGGTGCTTCACGAATATCTGTATTCTGTTTCGGCGTCACAAACGCGTTAAAGCTTGGACTATGGGTCCTACCAGTATCCCGACCCGGAACGAAATCCACCGATCCGAAATTCCTAACACCCTTCACATTATTAGAACTATATGAGCTTCCACCTATATCACGAAGATTCAAACAAAGTTCCAACGAATAGATGCTTCCAATGCTGCGATGATAAGAAAACATCATCAAAATATGCTGATCAGATTTAATCTGCATTTTCTGATATGCAAACGAGTTAGCAACTACAACTGGCATCCTGTGTAAGCTTCGTGATTTCCTTTTTTCCCACCATTTTGGTATTCATGAGAATCAAATTCTTCAGCTCTTGTAACGATGTCGGGGGCAGAATCATTATCCAAAGGGGATCGTCACAAACAAACGTAATACCTTCTGCCGTATGAGAAATTTCTCCATTTGGGTATATGATCAAATATACATTTTCGGAAGCCATACACACAGCAAAACTGAACCAACACCCACAATATTTTAGAGAGAAAGAAAGTAACTAGGTTGAGAGAAATTTTAGAGTTGGAAGAAAGTGCAAAAGAATGCCTCCTTCTGTAAATGGTGCACAAGCGTTTATATAGGCAAATTAGGAACGAACTTCGCAGGTGATACACCTGAAGGGCACCATTTCGCGTGTAGTACCATTGACTTGGAATCCAATTCGTGGATGCCCCACTAGAATTGGCCATTTTGCTGGCACCAGCCACAACATGGCCTCCCCACCCATTTCGTGGGCACCGACCCAGAAATAATTCCTGCCCCTGCCAGTTCCAATTCGTGGCCGCCAAACCTGAATTGGAATGTAAATCCAATTCGCATGCCCCGCTTGAAGTGGCCTTGCGCATTTTCGGAAGCATTTCTCTTCATGCGTATTTTGGAAAATAAAGCATTTCTATTATTTATTTATATAAAAAAACCATAAGAAATGGGTAGTACCAAGTTTGATGAATTAGTTAGCTAATATGTCAGATGTGTTAGGAAATAAAGATTTTATGGTAAGTTTTATTTATAATATATTAGGAACGAATGTTGTGGTGCATTTGACCAATCGTGTTTGTACCATGAGCTGAATATGTTCTCTAGAATAATGGTGGTGATCGAAAATAGCGATGGTGGTACTTAGTTTGTGGTGGGGTGGCCGTTTTAGATTAAAAGAGTTTGAAAGTCAAAATAAATGATAGTTTGTCCATACAATAAAAAAACATCTTTACGACGCAATTTATTTTTCACAAAAGTATATATTTTTCTTTTTATTATCAAGAAATGAGATTTTTCTTTTTTTTCACTGTATTAACTCTCTCCTATCACGAGTATAAAAAATATTAAATTAATTAAATAGTTATTTACATACAAATAATAAATAAAAAAAGTTAATTATATATGTTGTGGTGCATTTGACTAATCGAATTTACACACCATGAGCCGAATATGTTCTCTAGAATAATGGCGGTGTTCGAAGATGGTGGTGGTGTTTAGTTTGTGGTGGGATAGCCACTAATCACTTTAGATAGAAAGAGTTTGAGAATTAAAGTAAATGGTAATTTATCTATACAATATAAAAATCAAAAATTTTTTTTATACTGGAACTTTCTCAATGTTATGCAGATAAATATAGTTAATAGAAATTGGACACGGATAGTGACGAGTGTATCTAGCAGGTGGCGAGAAGTTGACACTGTCAGTTCGCAGTTGACGAGAAGACGCCAATTTCATCTCGTGGTTGGCAAGAAACAGGAGGCGCGACACGTATGCACAGAAGTTGCAGGTTCTGATCTGCATGATACGTTTTTCGTAACCAGCGAAAAAGGTAGTAGAAAACATCCGTCAAACATGCATGGAAGTAGCTGTCTCTGGCCCGAGTCCCACCTCTTCCGCTTCTATAAATTCGGGTCTTTTTTTTCGTTGTATCCGAAAAGAAAAGTTTAAGTTACAGTATTCTTAAAGTGAAACTGTAAAAAAAAGTACGAGGGAGAGATAAAAAAATAAAATTTATGTGTCTGTCTTTATAATGATAAAAATGTGATTATTAATGAAAAAATGTGTGATTTAAGTTAAAATAATACGAAATGTAATTCTACCAAAAAAATATATTATTTCACATCTAAACAATCTTTGATATGTAAGTTATTATTTTTTCAAAATTGTTTATATCAATATATACATGTTATATTATTAGTGTTGTTTTTCTTTTAATATATTAATATTATTGTCATTTTAAATATTTCATAAAATTAATTACGTAGGTTAATATTATGTTTATTTAAATAAATATTTGAATGTTAGTATTAGAAGATAAAATACTTAATAAAAAATGTATTTTTTTTTGCGTAGGATTTTTTTGTATTTGTAATTGTTATATATTAATATTATTATAAAGTTATATATTAGTAGTCATATTTCAAATTATAGTATATTATTAACATTAATGTATTTTTTTATCTTCATGTTAGTAAAATATACTTATGTTGATATATTTATTTTAATTATATTATTGTAAATAAGTTACGCAACACACATAAATATATTAGTAATAAATATAGTAATCGTTAAAGTATTTTTTATATTCATGTTGGTCAAATATATTTATGTTATATTTATTTTAAATATATTAGAAATAAATAAATTAAGCAAAATATATAAATATATTAGTAATAAATATAGTACATAATAATATATATCATTAGAGTTAAAATATATGTATGTTAATATATATGACATCATGTTATAAATAAATATATACGTTATTTAGATTTTATTTATTAATTTTTATGCCGAATTTCATTACGAATATTTATTTACATACTAGTATGGTATATATTAATGCTACTAAATATATTTATATTAAAATATTTATTCTAAATATATTGCTGTACGCAACATACATAAATATATTATATGTTATGTTTATGGAAAATAGATACGTTAACTAAATTTTATTTGTTAATTAATTTAATTATGAGTATAATTTTTATTTTTTTTTATACGTTAGTCTATTTTTTTATTTTTATTTATACTTCGTTTTAAGATGGAGAAAATTAGTCCTCCCAAAATAGTATAGTCAATTAATGACGAAAGCATTATGAAAGATCAAATTCTATCATGTTTTTCAAATAGGAAGAGTAAACGGTAAATTATCTCTAATAACTGCATTAATAGACAAATAGCATACTATGTGTCTGAGATCGACAGTGTATTCACTCCTACTAGACATCTCACGAATCTCAAAAACTTCAGTATATCTATCAAATCAATGCACTTGTATATTCCCTAATTCTTGTAAATTTGCTTGCAACTTCACAGTCGCAAATTTTGAGAAGACATGTCCAGCATTGATGCGCTCTTGAGCATTGACGCTCTTTCGGGTAAATAGCTCATTTAAGCGATAAAAGGTTATCCTGACCAATGATGTGACCGAGAGGTTACGAGCAACATAGAATTTATGCACTCTATCAGATTGGTTGTCATGTGACCTAACGATGCCCTTTATCAAAAGCCATAGCCCACTGCCGACAATCAATAGTATCACACCATTGAGTATATATGCCTCTCCTCGATCCTGCAACTGTTGGTACTGCTCGTTGTATTATTGTTCTGCCTTACAATATCCTAGAGAAAAATTTGTTTTAATATAATATCACTCGTCAGCAATTCAAATAGTATATAGCAATTTTAAGTTTAACAAAGATCAACTCAATATAAAGAACATGTTTCCATGTTTATGATGATTTTTTACAAGTAAGGGACCTTGAATTTTCATAGAAAGTTTGACGCAATATGCCTAACACAATATATGAAATGCTCTAGGAGGACTCCACGCATCATTACATCTAGCCATTGCTGCATTGATAGAGTCGTGCCTATAAAAAATAATACCGACACCGTCCCTCCTGGCAACATTTTTTCGTAGATTATTCAAAAAAAAATGTCATGCGTCAGCGGTCTCTCATTCAACGATGACAAAAGCAAGTCGTACAATATTTTGGTTTCCATCTTGAGACACACCAACCAAAAGAGCTCCTTTATATCGCCCATACAGATGTATGCCATCAACATACACGAGTGGTTTGCAGTATCGGAACGCTCTAATGCATAGATGGAAGCTTTAAAAAACTCGACGCATTATCTTTACACATTCCTCCACCTTAGATCCACAATATGCTAGTATAGTATCAACTTGCACCATAGATCCTGGGTTCTAAGCACACATTGCCACATACCATGCGGGCAAACACTCATAAAAAACTTCTCAATCACCAAAGTTTTTTGTAATCGACTTTTACTTTGCCAACTATGTTTTACGATAGCTTATCGTATAGTTGAATTTCGACAGAACATCTATGGTCATAACGTGGATCTTCAGATATGGGTCGGCTTCAACTAGAGGTCTTATAGCGTCCACAATTGTGTCGGAATTTAGTTTCGAATGGTCTTGAGAAATTATGTCCATAGTGCAAGTATGACTTCCATTGTATCGTTTAATTTTCCAACAACATTTTTTCTGAATCAAACTAACGCAAATCAGTCAATTACAACTTTTGCCATACTGTATGCATTTCGTATAAAATGTCAAAGACTCAGACTCAAACACCCTGTAATCGATACCCATGGAAGTAATATAATTCCTAATTGCCATGACTATAACTTCTCTAGAACTGAACTCCATTCCAACAGCAAACTCACCATCTTGCACAAAAAAAATACCTGTGTATGTGGATTAACAATTTCTAAGTTCTAAAAAAAAGTATATCTAAGGGTTTTCAATTTTCAATGATTTGTACAATATTTCATCAAAGTAGCCACAATATCTAGCAAAATAACGTAAGTTAGATTTTTTCTTTATCTCATACAAAATAATCTTATGAAAAAGTACTCTCCAGTTGAGCAACATTTATCATTTTTAGATAGTGAGCAATTTTTGAAATATTTTAACTGGTAACTTAAAAATAAATATATTTTAAATAATTCAACAAATAAAATTAGAATGTATAACCGAAATTTGATAAATAAAAATAAAATTGTCTTGACAAAATAAAATGATAGGCTGACATACCTGAGTTTGCCAACTCAAGAAATTCAGGTGCGATCATAGCTTCAAGATCCAAAGCACACATAGAAGATGGAATACCAAATGAATGTTGGCTTTTTACCGTGCTTGTTGCAGCTTGAATTTTCATGTCGGTAGTCTCATTTCCTCCCAACATGCCATTGTTAGATAAAAACTCCTCTTTGCTGTCACTATCATTTCCTTCCCAATCTGTGTTGCCCCTTTTATTTAAGAAGGATTCATCAACCTCGTGACTAATAGCCAACTTCTTAAATTCAACATACAGTTCGATAATCAACACATGAGCTTGATTCTGTCGATAAATCATTAACATTTCTAACATGATGACATCAGTCACATTCATTACTTAAAACTATATTACATCACTGAAAACTAACACAAACTGCTTATATAAAATACTGTTAACTCTCTTTGACAAATTACCGTATATATATTGGCATAATCTATTTTATAACTTTACAAATAACATCATGTAAAGAATAACAAAAATTCTAAACTTACACAAATAAATTTTACACCTTTATTTATATATGGCATAATCTCACTTTCAAAATATACTAATAAACACACATTAGTTTCCATGACTTAAAAAAATAAAAACTTCTCAAGAAAACTCTCACATGGCGAGGACTTGTACAAACTCACAGCTTTAACTTTTCAATCAAAATGAATGTTGCTTCTGGAACACTAACTCTCTTATATAGAAAAAGAAAACTAATTTTTTAACAATTTTTTTTCTCAAAAAATAGTTAATTTTATCTAAAATAATATTAAATTATTATGCTTTTCGCAATCTCCAAATTAGTAAAAATGTCCCATCATACAAAATTTATTGAGTTTAAATATTATTTTTTTCAAATACTTTTTGTAAATACAATTTTTTTAAGTAAATAAACCAATCTCAAACCCCACAAGATAGATTAAAAAAAATAAAAAAATATTACTCATAATTAACGAGCAATTTTCGCTTTTTCTTTATGTCATCTCTTTAATGACAATAAAATAAGTACCAGCAGCAGTCTAGCACCATAAAATTTAACACTTTACATACCCATATTAAAAAACAACTCCAAAAAATTGTCCATATTTATTTTTTTTTTCTCTAAAAAAGCATTTTTACAACACAAATTTTTCTTTTTATTATCAAGAAATGAGATTTTTCTTTTCCATTTTACTATATTAACTCTTTCCTATCAACTAGTATAAAAAAATATTAAATTAATTAAACAATTATTCACATAAAAATAATCATTAAAATTTTATTAGATAATTTAATATATTTAATTAAATCATTTAATATAAACGCACAATTATTTCAATTGAAAAATGATTTATTTATATTAATTAAGAAAACTTCAAAGCTCAAAAAAATAAAAAATAAAACAAATTATGTGTCAATTTC
Source organism: Arachis duranensis (assembly GCF_000817695.3). Taxonomy (NCBI): domain Eukaryota; kingdom Viridiplantae; phylum Streptophyta; class Magnoliopsida; order Fabales; family Fabaceae; genus Arachis; species Arachis duranensis. The sequence goes on from NC_029776.3 coordinate 105,385,011, forward strand.
GAAGCAAGCAATGTAAATTGTGATCTAAAAAGAAAGCATTTTTTATTTGTTGCTTTCGTATCACTGTGTCAGTGGTTACTCACTGTCACTGAGCTACCCTCTCAGCTCGGCGATGCTCTCTCTCCACCGTCTCCCCGGCGTCCCCACCGCCAAACAACCACTTTTTCCGTCCACCTCAACCTTCACCCACCCACCACGACGACCTACATGCCTCTTCCCCCAATCCAAAACCCTACCAAAACCCCCAAAATTCCACAAATCCCCCACCGCCCTCCTCCAGTGGAACCGCAAACCCCAGCTCTCCGGCGAAACCCCCCGCGTAGTCGTCGTCACCTCCGGAAAAGGCGGCGTCGGCAAGACCACAACCACCGCCAACATCGGCCTCTCCCTCGCCAGACTCGACTTCTCCGTCGTCGCCATCGACGCCGATGTCGGCCTCCGCAACCTCGACCTCCTCTTAGGCCTCGAGAATCGCGTGAACTACACCGCCCTCGAGGTTCTCAACGGCGATTGCAGGCTCGACCAGGCTCTTGTCAGGGACAAGCGTTGGTCCAACTTTGAATTGCTCTGCATTTCAAAACCTAGGTCAAAATTGCCCCTAGGGTTTGGAGGAAAAGCCCTAATTTGGCTCGTCGATGCTCTCAAATCGCGCACAGAAGGTTGCCCTGACTTCATCCTCATTGATTGCCCCGCCGGCATCGACGCTGGATTCATCACCGCCATAACGCCGGCGAACGAGGCAATTCTGATAACCACACCAGATATAACTGCCCTTAGAGATGCTGATAGGGTTACTGGTTTGCTTGAATGTGATGGAATTAGGGACATAAAGATGATTGTGAATAGAGTTAGGACAGATATGATTAAGGGTGAGGACATGATGTCTGTTCTTGATGTACAAGAAATGCTAGGGTTGCCACTGCTCGGAGCGATTCCGGAGGATTCGGAGGTTATAAGGAGTACCAATAGAGGGTACCCTTTGGTTCTGAATAAGCCTCCAACATTGGCAGGGTTGGCATTTGAGCAAGCAGCTTGGAGGCTTGTGGAGCAAGATACAATGCAAGCTGTCATGGTTGAGGAGGAGCCAAAGCGTGGCTTTTTCTCCTTCTTTGGTGGCTAACTAGAACACAATGAATCCAAGTTTGGAATGTTTTTTCAAATTTCAACTTTGCTTGTGATTGGTTTTTTGGTTCTGTTTTCAAGTTAGTGTGATTTTGTTTGCTTCTTATTTTAGGATGGAGTATTGCAAATTTGTTATCATGTGTAGGTGGTAGTGGGAGAGGAGCAAGGAGGAAGCTGTACAGTACAGTTTTGGGGGTTAGCAAAGCTTATATCTTTCTTTCTTCATTTGGTTTATTTCAATTGTGTTAGTATTCAGGATGATTTAGTTTAGGGTCACTTTTTGAGTTCATTTCTGCATTGTTAATCGGTTGCCTAATGGTGATTCAATAATATTGTTTTGTTCTACTCTTTTTTATCTACATACTAGGGTGTTGTTTATGCCTTGGAACATGGAACAAAATCTCTCCTTGATGAGTAAGTTTACACTTCACCATGCATGATAAGTTCATTTTTGTTTCTAAATTCTAATGCAGCATGTAGTAGTGTGTCACTGATAAAAATCTGCTTAATATGATGCGAAACTTGATCCCTGCTATGATTTTATAATGTTATGGAAGGTTTGTCCTTCTCAGCAATTTATCAATCTCTGCGATCCTAGAATACTGCATATATGAATTATGAATCATGAGGCACCTTTTTCTTCTATAACATATTAAATTAGAATCAAATTCTGTTTATTGCCAAGGAACTCTTTTTTGTTTTTTGGGTGCATACAACACACACACTCTACTCACACACACACACATTAAAGTATTAAACACACTATTTTTCACCAACAAAGATTCGAACTTATGTGGCACTTTTAGGAGGCAAATGTATTTGCCATTAGGATAATCCTCAGCCACATTGCCAAGGAACTTGTATTGTAAACATAGCAGTTTTTAGCAGGTTTTATTGTTTTTTGGGGTCAAGTTGATTCGTCATACGTAAATGGATAATTTTGGGCCGAAGTTTAGTTAATTAATGGTACATGACTAGATGCCTATATGATATGTAGTAGTATTATTGTTTTGACTCCGGAGTCTTGCATTTGTGCCAAAAAGTCCATTGGCCCAGTTAACTGGTCAAGATTCGATGGTTTCTGTTGGGCTCAGCTTGGTGTTATTGAACCTAATCTAGTAAGCATTTATAAAACAAAACTTTATTTGGAATTGCAAGAAATTAAATGTTATAAAGCGACACCTCTTTTATGTTAAAAAGTATTTGGTAATACTAATGACAAACTCTTTGGTCTAAACTAACTTGGTTTGAGTTAGGCAAGTCCATTCCGAAAGTAAATGTGTTGCGATATTACTTTTTACATGTTTGTAACAAAAACTATTGGCCACTCAGGATTATTCTTTTAAGTTTTAACTATATCATTATTTTTATCATAAAAAAAACTATATCATTATTTCATACATACATGCACCGTTGTGGTAACTATTGGATATTTTTGCGTGTACATTAAGGTTGATAAGAAGAAGAAAATCATGGTGTATAATTTTTTTTAATGACTTGTGACTTCTAACATTTTCTCTTTCCCATTTACCACCGCAATTTTGATCAATTAATGAACCTATGTTAATTACCAAGTAGTGAATGATGGATGTGCTCTTTTAGATAGAAAAAGCAGCATCAAATTCCTGTGATTTGTGTTGTGTCACATCATTATCTTTGCATCATAGCAACATGTATAGAAATAACTATTTTCTAGCTTTTATACTTCATTTACATACGTATACGGTATACATGCCATTTTGTCTATAAGTCTAATTCTAAATATCTAATCCATTGGGAAGAAGAAAATCAATTTCTATTTTTGACAAAGCAAAAGAACTTCATATAGCTAAGGACATTTCCAATAATATTTTTTTAGATACCCTTTTGTCTGTAAGTCTAATTCTAAATATCTAATCCAGTGGGAAAAAAGAATATCAATTCCTATTTTTGACAAAGCAAAAGCAATTTCATATAGGTAAGGTCATTTCCAATAATATATCTTTTTGGATACCTAGAATTAACTACCAAATTCAACCCTATGTTTGTTGGCCGGTTGGTTTCTGTTTCTAGTGAAAGTTGTAGCATATTATATGACGAGGCTCAATAGCTAACCTACACTTGGTCAATTGACACGTGATACTTTATGTATGATTAATTGATTATGATTTATGTCTAATCAAAATCCTACGATAATTTCTTACATAAACAATATTTATAAACTAACCTTTCATTTAATTCTCTAATTTGGATTCAACAACGTGACTACTATATTAAGTTTATTATATGGTAAAAAACATTTATCATATATACAAGATTTAATTATTATGTTGATTTTTATAATTTTATCAAAATTTTAATTAAGTTTTTATATTTTTTTTTATTGGATCTTTAAACTGTTTTTTATTTTATAATGACCTTTTTTTATATAAAAAATATTAAAATTAATAGAATATTTTTTAAAAAATATATGGTTAAAGATTTAATTAGATTCTTAATTTTAGATACATTTAATTTGCAAAAAAAGATTTAATTAATTTTAATTTTTTTTTACATTTTAAAATACCTAATTATAAAATTAAAAATAATATAAAAATTTAAGTAAAAAATATAAAAATTTAATTATAAAGTGAGAATAAATTTCTGTATGAACTCATGAGTAAGAAGACTTTAAGTTACATGTAACCCTTTTGACCTTAATAATGTTTAGTTTTTTTTCCCTAAATAAAGCAATGCAATCAATAATGGATAGGGCCATGGGTGGATGTTCCTCTAAATATGACAGGTATACATTAAAAATGGAATCACCCACCAATGGATTATTTGGAACTATTCAGAAAAGTGAAATGCATGAATCACTAGGGTTGCTTTTCTCCAATCAAAAGAGAAAAGGGAAATAATTGGAGAAAATGTTTGCGCTATATTTAGCTTACACGTATCTCACACAAAAAGGAAACGAGTTAGGTTCATGTGAAAGGATAAAGTAAATTAAAAAAATAAAATTATATTAACGAAAGTGAAGATTATATTAGTCCAAGCAACAATTACCCACCCATGATTAGACATGCAAATATGCAATATGGGTTGCATGTGGATTGATTTCATAGGGTTAATAATTAACATATTTTATAGGGTAAAGCTATGATGAGAAGAACCAATCGTCATAAACCATATAAGATGATGATTAATACATTTATTAATTATTAAAACAAGTACATTATTCAATGAATCAATGTAATACACTTTCTTTTAATCTCCAATATTCTATTTAAAAATTTGTTATTGGTCAATAAATAATTATATACACAAGATAAAATTTAAATATCCAATATTTTATTAAACGAAGAAATGAGTTGACAATTTAATTAATCTAAGTTGATTATAATACACTTTTATTTAATACTAATAAAGTTTACTATTGGTATTAGGATTTAGGAGGGGAATATGTAACCTGAAACAAGAAGAAAAATATTTGAATTAGAAATCATACAAAATGTGATTATTTTTCGTGTCATGAAACACTCAATAACTTAGGGTTCGTCAACTATATGGAGATCAATTTTAACAAAGTGCTTAGTTCATGGAGCATCGTTATTATAATTTGATGTTCTTCCATTCATATATAGATTTTTTATTTTACTTACCTCCTTCCTCAAATCTAGCTGTGTATCTAATATTCCACTTACATCGAACAAATTCATTACAAGTCAAATATTCACTATTTTCGAAGTCAAAGTACATGTCCTTAGAGAAACGAAACCTTTTTCTATATATATAAAAAATAGTTTATGCAAAGGAAGCTAGTTGAGATTTACCAACCTTTGGCTTAGTATTTGATCTAGATTAGTGAGATATGCATTTGAATACTCAAATTCAATTTAAAATTCTATTTCTTATTATTATTTAATGTTTATTGATAATTTGTTTTTCATTTAATTTAAGCATGTATATACTATTAACCGGTTACAACTTACAAATTAGCATTGACTCATTGTACGCAAGCCAAGTCATCAACGTTATTTTTTTGCTCAATATATTGAAGTTACGAAAAGATAAACGTTCTCCTTATATGAAGGACATTTTAAGTTGAGAAAATAATAAAATAAAAAATTAGTTATTTTTAAATTAAGATAATAATTTTATTATTGTTCATATCCTGACCAAAGCCTAATTCAGGCTAAACTAAGTTCAAAGGCCCAATCTAAAAGATTGGCTTCCACTACTTGTCCGACCTTCCCAAAGAGATTAGATCGACGAAGTCAGGCAGCTCACACTTATCCAAGTGAGTAATTGTCTCCCCCAAACTTCTCACTTACTTCTAGAAGAGAGATCTCAACAAACCTAAGATAAAGAGATGATTATCCACAATCAGAAGTGGAATTACTTCAACGGTGGTTATTGGTTCAACCCCTATAAATACACTGACACACTCAGGTAAATTTAAGTTCCAATATACTACAAATCTGCTTTAAACCTATGCTAACTTAGGCATCGTAGTGTCTTACAGGTACCATCCCCATCTCTTCAATACATAACTCGAGAGCTCAACAGCCGAACTGATGCTTTCTCCAAGCTAACAAGTACCAAATCGGGAGGAAATAATAGAAGCTTGATACAGGAAACTCTCCAGGAGCACACAGTTACGAAGACAGACAACAAATTGGACGTCCTACCTATCTCAGGCTTAAACCTGGGATGGATGACCCCTCTAATCAAATATTTGAAATTCGACATTATTTCCGAGGAACAAAAGGAAGCCCAAAAACTCAAAAGGGAAGCTCAGAACTATACTTTGGTGCGAAGTGTCCTCTATAGAAGGGGGATATCTACACCATTGTTGAAGTGCGTTCCGATCTCTAAGACAGAAGAAGTCTTGGAAGAAGTACACAACGGGATTTGTGGGAATCATCTCGGAGTAAGGTCACTAGCCAAAAATGTGATACAAGTCGGGTTCTTCTGGCCGACTTTACAAAAGGATGCAACCGACTTCGTTAAAAAGTGCCAACCTTGTCAGATGCACGCAAACTTTCATGTCGCTCCCCTCGAAGAGCTTATTAGCGTGACTTCTCCTTGACCTTTTGAAAAATGGGGATTGGGCCTGCTCAGACCTTTTTTCCAAGCTCCAGGAGACAGGTTAAATACTTGATCGTGGGAGTAGATTACTTCACCAAATGGATAGAAGCAGAATCACTGGCCACTATCACGGCACAAAGACGTCGAAAATTTCTCTACAGAAACATAATCACCCAGTTCGGGATTTTCCATTCTATCACCATAGATAATGGCACCCAATTCACAAATTTCACATTCAGAAGTCTGGTATCTAATATGAAAATTAAGCATCAGTTCGCCTCGGTGGAGCATCCTCAAGCCAACGGATAGGCTGAAGCCGCCAATAAAGTTATATTGACATGATTAAAAAAGAGGCTATAGGATGCAAAGGGAGTTTGGGTTGAAGAGTTCCCTCAAGTACTATGGGCTTATAAAACAACACTTCACTCCACGATTGGGGAAACGCTATTCAGACTTGTCTATATGGAATAGAAGTCATGATCCCAGTAGAAATCAGTGCATAAAGTCTAAGGATAAGATTTTATGATAAAGTCGACAACATTCAAGCCCAAAAAGAAGAGCTCGAACTACTCCCAGAGGTCCGAGAAGCACAAATAAAACAAACAGTCATACATGAAAATAAAGTGGAATTCCGACTCGGTCACTCTCTCACAAAAAACCCGATTCTTAGGACCATATGCAATTATTTCGTATTTAGCTTCATCCTCAATAGAATTACAGATTCTATAATGCTTACAAAGTTTTTCTATAAAAACACTATCAACAAAAAGATTGGATACGAAAACAAAAGAATCTACCCATCACAACAAATTTTTAAAAATCTAAAAAGACATTTTAAAAAATAAAAATTGAAAATATAAGAAAGAATACCTACATTACACAAAGAAAAGAAACCATCAAAAATAAATTTGAAATGAAACAATTCTCTTCAAATAAAGTAAAAGAACAGTCAACAACCACAAAAGAAACGATTTTTGCAAAAAAAATTTCAAAATTTCTTACTGTGAACAATAAAGGTACAGTAAAACCTACTCAGAATCTCCCTCTCAATCATTCTACATTTCTTTTTAATTTTAAAAAATATATTTCCTCAATTAAGAGTAAGACTCAATAGCAGAATTGGCTGTGCTTTAGTGCCTTGTGAGTAGTGAGTGCCCCACAAAAGGACACATGCCATGAACTGTTTCCTCACTCATCCCATCCCACTTGGGGCTACATGAATCCAAGGTCAAAATAAATAAATAGATAATAAACCCTCTATTATTAATTTATTTGGATACAAAATAATGTTATTTGAAATTATTTTAATCATTATTTATTACTAATTCTCATCATATACACAAAATGAAGGCTATTAGTAGTTTTATTCACTCTTTTCTATTATATTATTAGTGTCATCTACATTTAAATTGAGTTCAAATGTTATTATTGCTTCACACAAAAAAGTGAAAAACATGTTTATTGCATGTATATTTCTCATGCCTCCATTGTCTTAGCAAAGACTAAAGAGCCAAAATTGAAGGCACCAATTATTTTTTGCACAACCCTTTTTTTATTACTTTTCTTGACCTCTTTCATACGTTTTTTTCCTTACACTATATATGCTGCTACATAATAATAATAATAACAATAATAATAATAAAAAATAAATAAATAAATAAAAAGAACTGTACAAATGATAGCAAATTTTCATTTCATTTCATTTGATTTTTCTCTACAATGATATATATAATTCTTTAAAACAGCTTTTCTGGTCAACGTTTGAATTTGTCATGAACTATTTTTATTATTATTGTTATTATTATAAGATTTTGTTCTCCTACTAATCTCTTTCTCAAGCTCTTCTAACCCTCCCACTTCTTCAATTTCCTGCACCACAAGAAACATATGTAAGCATCCAAAAATATAATAATTTAAAATGAAAAAAATAATAATAAAGGGAGAAATAAACAAGAATATATGTAACTCTCTAACCTTTGGTCCCAAAAAGAGGCCATATGGCACCCCATTGAATTTGTCCGAATGGTGAAGCTGAAATAAATAAATAAATAAATAAATAACAGAGACAAATTAAACAACAAAATCTTGATCTCGGTACTGTATCAGATCATTTTCACAAATAAACAAACATCAACATGTGTTTCCTCCCTATGTTCCTATTAATTAAGTGAAACCAATCATAGCCTAATATAGAGTATAGCATCCATAAATTAGGGAAATTATAATGTTACTTCAATGCTGCTATTTTTTTCTATAAATTCATAGAAACATACAATGGATATAAAAAAAATGTAATGAGTGACATTATCAAAAATAGGAGAGGAATAATTATCATTTCTCCATAAATTAACATGAATTGAATTAAGAAATTGAAGATGTAATAGATGAATTAATTAGTTTACTTTGTGAGCAGCAGCAACTCTTCTGAAGTAGGGAACATTGGCAATGGGACCTACAGGGAATCTCCTATGAACCAAGCCATCGTGCACAAACATGTAAGCCATTCCAAACACTGTGATTCCAAGACCCTGCACCATTATACTCAAATCAATTAATTAATAAAGAAATTCAATTCTGACTCTGCATTCGTTTTTTAGATTATCATTCACACGATAGATATAAAAAATAGTTATTTATATAGTGAAAATTGTTAGTTATCTTTACGAGAAGTTGATAGTTAAAAACTGTTAGATGATTTGAATATTCGACTAAATTATTATATAATGATTTTCAACTGTCAACTTCACGTGAATACAACAATTCACATCGTTCAATTCGAAGGGTCCATCTCTTGGTCTATGGTGGGACTGCAATTTTATTCAAACCAAATTTTCACTTCTTTTTGTCCTTTGCTTTATTCTTTTTTAAGATAGATATCATATCACATACTTTACACTGATTTGTTGATCACGGATTCCGAAGGATAAACCAAAATCACAATCATTCTAATTTCAATACTTTTACTTTGAGTTTGGGCCTTGCATTTGTAAAACTATAAAAAAAATTATGACGAAAACTCACACGATATTGTCTTCGCAAGTGAAAATAACAGTTTAAGACTTTGAAATCAGGATTAATATAATACATGTTTAACCAAAAGGTCTAAAAGTAAGACTAAGCACCGACAAAGTCTAAATTGAGATTATGAATCTTGATTCTCTTCTGTGTTTCGGAAAGCTTCATTTGGAAGTTATAATTAAATAAATAAAAATTAAATTAAATTAAATTAAATTAAATTACCTCATGCATGTGCCACAAGGAAGCATGCCAGAGAGCTCTGTGTGCCCACCTAGCCCAAAATTCCATACCCACCTGAAACAATATCATCACATATCATATGCTATACCCAAATTTCACATAGAATTGGAAGCAATCAAATTCTGAATTTGTAAAATTTTGTAATGTAAGGGGCTTACAGCAGCACCAACGGAGAGAGCAAATGTGCCAAACATTTCAGACAATGGAATTTCTCCACCCTACACCAAACACCAACTCTCAATTTCAGATTGACTAACACATACATGCTTGAATTATTCTTAATTAATCAAACGGAATTCAATAATTTTGATGCTGACACTGTAAGAATCCATTCGCGGAATGCACGTATTATTACTGTTAGATAACAATTTAGTCAAATTACATAACCATTTTTAAGATAACTGCACGTAAGTCTGGAATATTATAAAATAGTGTGAAAATTGTGAAAGCAGTTAATCACATAATTACATAATTACCTGAAATTGCCATGCGAATCTATAATAAACAGCGAAGACCGCCATGGAAGTGATGCCAAAGCTAGACATCATGGCGGTAATAAGGTACGTTAATCTCTCCGATTTCTTCCTGGCCAATCTCTCCGCGACACGTGGCGGAACCAGCTGAGGATAAACCACAACGGTTTCTTCTTCGTCCTTTTCGCTTTCCGCCACGTGGCTACTGGCGGTTTTCTTGGGGTCCTCCATGAGAACACAGGCAGTGAACTTTATAGTTGCGAGCTTCTGGTGTGTTCTGAAGAAGGAAGCAGGCGTTGGAGTGTGAGGATTGAAGGATTGGTGTTTGTTGTGGTGGTGGTGGTGGGGACGGAGGAGGGGCTTCCAGGCAATTGCGGCGGAGAGTCCTGCCGCCATGGTGGGTTTAAGTTGTGAGGCTCTGAAAAGAGAAAGAAGGAAGTGAGTGGTGATGGTGAGAGGGGAAGAGAATGAAGGAAGGAGAGGGGGTTTTTAAAGGGAGAGAAACAACAGAGACCACTACTTTGATTTCTGTTTTGAACTTTAATTTCCACCTCTTTCTAATGTGGACCCTATGCTATATGTTTATGTATTTTGTGTATTTATTTATGAAAAATTGTTCGATTACTATCAAAATTTATTTTTTCTATTATTTTAATTATTAATATTTAAAAATATAAAAAATAATAAATTTTGATATATAGTTCCTAGTATTTTTCTGTTTATACTAGTTAAACCCTGGCCTTCATTCTATAGTAAAAGAATAAGTAAAACCCTTCATTCTTGGCTATACATTATTCAAACTTACTTCTTTTCCAAACTGCCTTTATTTTATTTTAGTCTACCTACCGTGTCTTTTTGGAGTAAGCTTTTATAGAAAACATATAAAATTAAAACTTTAATATATTTATTAAATCAATTTTAAAATTTAATAATAATAATTTTAACACATATTTGATAAAACTCTTTTTAATCTGTTTAAATGTCCTCAAGTTATATTTTTGTTAACTATTTTTAATAACTTGATAAATATAAAAACAGAAAAATTTAAAAATCAATATTTTTATTTATTTTAGCCAATATTTAGTCCTCATAGAAAAAGAAAAGCTTATACACGTGTATTCTAATGTATTTAAGTTTTCTTTATATATATAAAGATATTATTACTTGATTAAGTGCGGTCTAAAATAATAAAATTTAATAATTCTCTAGAAAAATTATAATTTAATTATTAGTTAAAAAATTAACATTATTTTTTATATATATACAGGTATTGAATAGAATCTTTAAGGGTATCCAACCATCCATGTGCATTAAAATTGGAAATGAAAGGCACTTTTACTCAAGTACATGTACTTAGCTCCGGTACTTATTATTATTATTATTCGAAAATACTATCTATACAAAAAAAAAAATTAAGTCATTAAATTAATTATTTAATTTATTTTTAATATATATTTTATATAAACAAATAGCCAATTTAATAGTTAATTTTGTATATACATGTAACATGTCTTATTATTATTTTTGTTTGTGTTATTTTATTGTATATAATTTAATTATATAATTATCTAGTTAGAAAACTTGATACCTTGATTGTGATCCAATCTTCAGAATCATTTTGGAAATTTGGTGGCAAGCTGTTTTTAGATTGATTTTAT
>NC_029776.3:105396610-105413739 GCF_000817695.3 Arachis duranensis
TCAACTCAAAAAAAAAAAAAAAACAAGAGAAAAAGTATATCTTTTTATTTGTAATTTATTTTCTTTAATATTGTCATCCAGGATAAACGATATGTAAGAATGTTCTTGAAAGAATTCTAAATTAAGTGTAAAAGTTTAGGATTATTCAACAAAATACGAGAGTGAAATGTGTGAGAAATTTTAGATAGATTCAAATATTCAATACAAAATGTCTTCGAAAAAAATCTATAGTAAGCATATTAATTAATCCTTCAAATTATAGTTACTTGACAAAGTATTATTATATTATATATATTGTTTAAGATTGAGTTATGTTGTAATAATTACATAATAAAACAGATACATTGTCTAAGTATATATTATAAGATAACATTAAAAAAATGTAATTTTTTTTATAGAACTCTTAATAAGTCCTATTCGAACAAATACATATTTAAATGTCGGAATGTGTTTTAACATATATTCACACGTGCTATACTAAAGACGATCCAAAAGTTACCTAACACAAAAAAGATAAAATAAAATATCTTGATTGAAGTTCATATATACTATAACATAAACATATCACGATTATTTTATATTAAAACCTTAAAAGCAAAATGTTTCACAAATATTTTTAGAAGTATTAAAATCTCAAAAATATCTGATAACAAAAAAAATTAATAAAAAATAATTAAAATTTATTTTATTTAATATTTATTAATTATTGTTAGAATTAATAAAAATAAATTTAGATCTAATTATATTTATTAATTTTAATATACTATTCGTATAAAATAATTTTACATGTATATCTAATTATATAATATCACATTAATAAAATAATAACATTTTATATTGAAAAACGAATACAATTTTATGATTATGTAAAATACTTTAATCGGTGTGTCAAAATTAAACTTGGTAAAAGAAACGCGTTATTTATTTGACGTTCATAAATCATAATCCCTATGAGTAGGATACAAAATAACCTAATTAATTAAAAATGTCAACATCTACTACAACTCAATAGACATGTAGTTCCAAAGTGCAAATTGTAAAAGATCACTAGAGATAACGATAGAATCATGTGTATGTTAGGCTTTCCTACCAATTTGTCTCCGGCCATGGAAAGTGTGAAATGTGTTTAAGCTTTAAAGTCATGACATTCAATTCAAGGACCGAAAACGGTGATGCGGCCTTTCTATAACCAATAATTCTATTATTATATTATACTATATTTTCCAAACAAATACTACTTTCGGTGTTTTAAGCCAATCCATCTCATTTCGATAAATAAAATTTGTACTATTTATTTGTACATTTTTTAGTACAAACGGTAATTTTTTTAGTTTATTGATTATTCGTTATTTTTTAATAATTTAAGTGGTTTATAACTAATGAGTTTTTCTCTCTTCATAGGACACTTTTTAACATCAAGCTAAGCTACAAAGCCTACATATATACAACAAAGTCTGCATTTAATTACTTCCATACAATTTCGTTAACAACGTTTATGTTCTTTTTATTGAAAAAACCTAGTTATTATATATTTAAAAATATTATTTGTACATCAAAATTAATTATTAAAATTAATTATTATATATTTGTATAAAAATTTAGTCAAATCAGTCAAATTATCTAACGGCTCTTAGTTATCAACTTCACATGAAGTCGACTGTACTTGAATTTTCACCTTTATATTTTAGTGTGTATTTTATATTTATAATTGATTTTAATATATATATTTAACATAGTTGTTATATATTATATTCCTCTGCTTTTCTTTTTTTTTTAATTCTATTATTTTTCGGTAGATCATAATTAAATTTAAAAATTAATGTATCTCCAGATTAAACCATGTTTTACTATTTGAATTTGATTTCATTCAAAGATATCTTTATTGGAGTAGCCCGAGAATAATTTAGCTATCAGAAATTTGATTTGACTGAGGAATAATGTAATGCTTTGGAGACGCTTACATTAATTAAGGAGAGGAATTATTTGAGGTTCACATTGTGAGTTGTGACATCAATGACGACAGAGATTTTGGGTTCTATATAAACAAACCACATCAGCATCACATGATCACTTTACTCTGATACCGATTGTGATACAAGTATACATACAACGTATGTACCCAAATACAATTTTAATTTAACTATTTAAGGGAAGTGTACGTTATACTACTGTATAGGTTGAAGTGTAATAATTAATTAATAACCAACCAACATTTTGAGATATACATAAACATAATAATAATAATATAAACCGGTGCTTCACAATAATTATATTTTTCATAAAGATAAAGAAGTCAAGTACGTAGTATACTGTATGTATAGTAGTGTTACTTCATCAATGTATTTCTACCAAGAGATATTATTTCAAGATTTAGTTTAAGAATTTTTATCAAAAAACATGCTGCGTGGTGTTCTAACTAACATTCGTCTTATTATATAATAGTATCATTCAGCTTGATATATAGTTGTGGGGGACACACCACTGTTGAGTTGTTCTTATTCTTACTTATACCTAATCCAACCCCACCCAATATATATAATTAAGAATCGAATTCATTTTTGTTAATAGACCGGAGCAAGTAAATTATTTCACTCAGATAAAATATCTAAAACATCTTTTTTTTTTAAATATTTTGTAATAATTAAAATTTTATATATGTAATCGATTAAATTGTATCATTTTTTTATAGTTAGATTGGACAAATTAATTAACTAAAAAATTAATAAATTAAATTTTAAATTAGTCTAAATTAATATTTTTTTATAAAAAATAACTACAATACTTTATTATAAAAAATAATTAAATTACTCAGAAAAGGATCACCCGACGTTATCTTAAGTGAAAGAGGCTTGTCGCAAAGCAAAAAGCTTAGTTTCAAGTCTGAGGGTGAATGAACAGAATTTCTATTTCATTCAGAGCCCGGCCAGTAACAAAAAGAAATAGACGAAGTTTAATTAGTACGAGATCGCTTCACGTCTCGTAGTGCTTACACCTCTGACATATCGAAGTTCTGTTCAAAAACCTCGTCCAAGAACTTGTATAGAGAAAAAGGATTTTTCGCGGTACAGCAGTTCTTCCATGCCAAAAATTGCAAAAAACATCTTTAAAAAAAGACGTTTTAAACGTCTTTTATTTGAGTGGCTCCCAATTAGTTTTGTATTTAATGTTTTAATTAGGTTGAGTTAGTTTAGTAATAATTAATTTATTAATCTGTCTAAATATGTTAGAAATTTGAATTATGCTTTATATATGCAGCAACTTATTAATCAACAACAAATTAATAGATTGTCAAATCAAATTAAAAAATACCATAAAAAATATTTTTGTATTTATTATTGTTTAATTATATAATAAAAAAGATATTTACCATGTAATAATACTGGAAATTGATATTCAATATTCCCCTTAAATATGATGCCCCTATAACACACTTATTCACACTTCCACTATTAGGTTATATAATTTTAATAATGTATGTATAAATACCATCAGATGAATAAATTAAACTATAGTCTTATTAAAATTAAAATTTGAATGAATATAATAATACAACGTAACTCTTCAATTTTAATTAAGTATAATAATCACAGATTTTGCTTTCCTACAAATTTTTAGTGATAATATCCTCTACATACATATAAGAATGAAATCAATAAATTTTTTATATTATATTAGAATTTGAGATTAAATATGATTCTATCGTTATATATATGTTGATCATAATTGATGTATAAATTGGCTATCAATACAAATAATAACTTTATAAGCAAGAATAAGAAAGTATATTAAAAACTTTACTTAAATATAACTTTTAAAAATTACTAGAAAGCTGAGGTTGGAGTTACCGACTGAACTCGATTAAGATTGGACAAGATATACAACAAAGGAGATCAGATTAGTCAAAACAAAACATATATAATGTATTTAATTTAATTTTAAAAGTTAGCAAAAAAAAAGAAAGAAGATATATATCTTCTAATTATAAATGATCTAAAGTCATATATGTCTTTAAAATATTTGTAATAAGTCCAAAAACTTAATCAGTTACACGACTGCTGAAATTTGCATAATAAATGATGATGATGCAACCGAACATGGTGCTAACTTCTCTTTTTCATGAGCTCTTTATTAAGATTTTAGCTAGCTTCCTTGAAGCAAGTACCAAGGAATCAATCTCATAACATCATTGCCTAAACTGTCCAAATGTTTTCATCAATGGTGGGGAATATAATAATCCACCTCCTTCCATTCCTTATCTAGAACCGAACCATGCAATAATTTTAGTTTCTTACATATGTTCTTTCTTGGAAAAGTGATATTTATAAGAGACTTTCATATTTAAATTATCAAAGATTTTAGAGAATTTAAATATATTAAAATTAAAAAATATATGAATTTAATAGGATATTTATATAATAAAAAAGATAAATTATTTTTTTTATAATTTATTCATCTATAATAGTAGATGATTATTCTCTCTTTTCATCTAAAATTTGCTAAAGTCTCATATTTAAATATATGAATATATTTGTAGATATAGTTAAAATTCTACACACTAAATCAAACCAATGAAATTGAATATGTTTATGAAGTGAATTTAGATTATGTAAAATAAGCTTTAGTTATTTTGGATATCCTACCATACAATTTTGTCTATACTACTAAGAATATAATACTTAATACACTTTATTATTAAATTGATCATAATCTAAAAAATGCATCTACTTAATCAAAATTGAACTCATCTTTAAGGATGCCGTGGGCGATCACAGTGTCTCCCCAAAAGACATTGCTTCTCACACGCATTGCCCCAATTCACAACAATCTAGCAACAGTGACACGTGTCCCACATTCATACGTGTGCATGTGACAGATGGCATGTTCTTTGGACTCTGACCTTGTACCACAATTTGCTAGTGCTTGTGTGGGTTCAATAATCTCATCAATATAATGTGTCTCCCACTTTTTGTAATTTTCTTATTCTTGTTTTGATATTGTTATTTATTTGGGTGAACATAGCACTCAATAATCTACTTACTGTACTCAAATGAATTATGACCATATGTCACACTCTCCAGCCCCCAAGAATTGGAGAAGATAAAATTATAATTATGTCGCTCCTTTTAAAATGTCACTTCCACTAAAAAGAGTATAGCTACTATGTTTCCACTAATAATTGTAGCCAACAAAGGTGTAAATGTGACTTGTACCATATTTGAATTGATAAATTGAATTGTTTATTTTATGCTCTCTTAGCTTATGACTCATATCATCAGGTACTTAAACTAAGTTTAAAGTTCGAAAACATTTTTCTGCTTACTAAATTTGAGTTTGTGATATTGCATGCCTTCAACCAAAGCCTCTCTATAAATTGTTGTACTACTTCATTGTAGATTTTTGTGCACCAACACCAACAGTACTAGTTTTCTTATTTTTCTTACTATTATTTATCTGTTTTAATGTCGGTGTAATGCGATATATAGAAATTCTTTGACTAAGTTCACCAATAGAATAATTTGACTATTCAACTGATAATAATAGTTTCATAGATTTTCAAAAGTAACAAAAATATCATACTCCAAGTGTGTGACCAGAAATATTCAAATAATAGAGAACTTCTATTTCGTCCGTAGTACAAAAGAGATATTTTCAAGCACAGTTTTTTCCCCCAACCATTTATTTTTTTAATTTGTTTAGCGTTTTTTTTTGGAAGGGATGCACTAAATTTTTTGTTTCTCTTGGGGTGTGTGAAATTTTCAACTCTAATGGACTGGTCATCTTAGGCCCATTATTAGGAGGCCCATGTTATATCCTGCCAGTACCCAAACGAAGCCCAATGTAGACCCCAACAAAAAGACACCATTAGATATGAGGCCCATAAGTCACATCACCTCTGGTCCAGTTTCCAAACGAAGCCCAATATGGGCCCCAACAAAAAGAAAGAAGAAATATCCAATAAAAAAAAGAAAATTAAAAGAGAAGAATGTTATTGTCATATGCACTACCTTTATATACATCTTTCTTGTACACTTTTTAATTTTTATATTAAAAGTAATTAATGAAAATTGAGAGAAGATAATTTTGTTTCATTTATACCATAAAATGAAAGAAATGTATACAAAAAAAGATGTACACAAAAAGTGGTGCAGACATTATTTTTCTATGGGAACAACTTACTATTCCATAAGTGTGGCACAAATACTATCCCTAAGTTGCTGTTGATAACCAATTTTGACCACCAGTGATTTCATAACGTGTTTGGTTTCTTGTATTGAAATCTTAACATTATAGTTTGCAATGAAACGAAGTTAATAATAAGAACAAGAGAATAGTTTCTGCCAAAAATGCCGAAATCCAACCACCACCAATTAATGAGAGCCTACAGTTATGGACTAAGAGTCTATGTCACTTAAACCCTAGATATATCAACCTAATAAGACCTTAGGTTTATTAATTGGAGCCTTTACTTTAGTTGACATGAAAGTAGCCCTGCTGTATTTATTATAGTTTAATTTTGATTTATTTAAGATGTAAAAATTTTTATAGGATTAAATGACTTTTTAAGTAACAAATTTAAAAATTAGTTATTTTTATTAATATCACAATTATTTGTCTATATAAAAATTTTTATATTGACAGTATAAAAAAAATTAAAGGTGAAAATTTACGTGCAATTGTATTTCAATTGTATTAAGATGAAATTAATAATTAAAAACAGTTAGATCATAATTTAGTTAAATCTGTTAAATTCTCTAATAATTTTTAATTATTAACCTCACGTGAAAAAAAAATTTCACCGAAATTAAATTCTATTGAAGTATAAAAAAAAGAATTAGAAAGCACAAAAATGATAACGGCAAGGACACTATGAACTAGCCAATGAGATATAACTCAAATGACATAATTTTTCCGTACTCACTTAGAGGTCGCGATTTCGAGTCACACTCCTAACTTTGTTACACGTAACTGTAATTATCTACTTTATGTATTATGTATGTAATGTGACTTATTACCATTACTAATTCTTTTCAACATGTTTCTATAACTTTCCGATAATCTCTCCTTAAATATATGACCCATGATTTCTACATTCCAACCATATATATGTATGGAGTATGGAGTAATAGTTATGGCCTAATTTCCTTTCTATATATGCCACAACACAAAAACTTGAAGCCTCAGTAGCATCACACTTCAATGGCAATCATCAACATGTATGCAAAATGCACAAACTCCTATGTAATCTTCTCTCTTTCCTTTTGTTTTATTTTCTTCTTTCTTGCACACACTGTGATTTTGGTAATGCAGACTTTGATAATTGCTACCTACATTGTTCTGTATATATATAGACAAGTAGAACTAGTTTCTTCTTGTGTTTGTTGAAATAAACAAGTCACTAAATTGGAATCATAATGATGTTTGAGATAAACTCTTGTTTTGCACAGGTTGTTGGGTTTGTCTGCACAATTTTGTTGTTGAGATCAGTAGCAGAATGCAGAGAGGTCAATGGTGTATTGGAGAATCTTGAGTACCCTGCAATTAGTTGCAGAAAACACAGTGCAAGTTTGATTGATTTTGGTGGAGTTGGTGATGGCAAAACATCCAATACAAAGGCCTTTCAATATGCAATTGGGAACCTGAGCCATTATGGTTCTGATGGTGGAGCATTGCTTGTTGTGCCACCTGGGAAATGGTTAACAGGAAGCTTCAATCTCACTAGCCATTTCACTCTTTTTCTCCACCGTGACACTATCATCCTCGCGTCTCAGGTATTTAGCCCTGCGTAGTAAACACCCAATCTGATCCCTGGCCGAAAAGATTAAAAGAAGGCAAACAAAATAGTCAAAGATTTGAAACTAACAAGCCTAACCATTTATTTATTGAACAAATTTGTCTACAAGTTTTGTGTGGAATGACTAGTTTCAACCATGTTATGTTTATTGAAGACATTAGTTAGAAATTAGGATTAGTATGTAACAGTGTAACATTTGAATATATGGTTACCCTTTTGGTGTGGTAATTAGTATTAGTTATTGGTATAATTAGTTAAGGTGCAGGCAAAGCTCATTGACTAAACATTTGTACAATAAAGTAGAAATTTGGTTATCTGAATTTCTCTGTCCCTAACTTAGTAACATCTCACCTAACTATGATTTCTTGGCATGTTAGTTTAACCTCTTTTTTTTTTTTTGTATCTTCTCCAAATATATAGACAATTTTATTGGTCATTGAGAAAAATATTGGCAGGATGAATCAGAATGGCCTGAACTTTCTGTGCTACCATCATATGGTAGAGGAAGAGATGCTCCTGATGGAAGATTTAGTAGTCTCATTTTTGGAACAAACCTCACTGATGTTGTAGTTACTGGTAAGTAACCAGTATCTACCAGAGTACTAGACCCATTATGGTTACTCCTGTTTAGATGTTGTTGAGATCATGTCTCATTGGAAGTAAGTTTTAATGTCACCAATTTTTGAATTTGTTCATAAGGTTATAATGGGACAATTGATGGACAAGGCTCTTATTGGTGGGATAAGTTTCATAAGGGTGAATTGAAATTTACTAGACCATATATGATTGAGATTATGTTCTCTGATCACATTCAGATATCAAATCTCACTTTGATCAACTCCCCATCTTGGTTTGTCCATCCAATTTACAGCAGGTTTGTGAATAATTTTAGAATGTTACTTTGATTCACTGTGTAAAACAGAGTGCATCCAATCACATAACGTCACGTAAGTAAAAATAACTTTTTACATTGACTGCATGAATGATCATCTAAAATAATAGATGTAATTAGACGACTATGTAAAATATTTTACATTGTCAATACATCAAAATTAAACTCATAATTTTATCTTGAATAATTGAATCATTGTTATTTATTGGGTAATTTTGATGCACAATATGTTTTGTTGTTTCTTATCATACATGCACTATGTGTGTAGTGACATCATAATTCAAGGACTCACCATTGCTGCACCAACTGACTCTCCCAACACAGATGGAATAGACCCTGGTACTTTTTTTTTTTTGTTGAATTATTATACGTTTCTTTCCACAATCCTTAACTATGAGAGATTTCTCTATTTTAGATTTTCTACTTACATATTTGTTTTGAATAAGAAATAGTTGAGATGTTTGCTTCATATTATATATATGTGTTTTCAACTATTACTACACACTAACTATATTGGTTGAAAATTCAACCACCAATTATTCCTTCTCTTTCTCTTTAACAGATTCTTGTACCAATACAAGGATTGAAGACTGCAATATTGTCTCTGGTGATGATTGTATTGCAGTTAAGAGTGGTTGGGATGAGTATGGAATAAAATTTGGAATGCCAAGCCAACACATAGTAATTAGAAGGCTTACATGTGTATCCCCTGATAGTGCTATGATTGCATTAGGCAGTGAAATGTCTGGTGGAATCCAAGATGTTAGAGCCGAAAACCTCACTGCTATCGATACTGAATCGGCCGTTAGGATCAAAACTGCAGTTGGTAGAGGAGGATATGTTAAGGACATATTTGTTAAGGGAATGAACTTGAACAACATGAAATATGTGTTTTGGATAACAGGTTCTTATGGATCACACGCTGACAATGATTTTGATCCAAAAGCACTTCCTGATATTAGTGGCATAAACTATAGAGATGTCATAGCAGATTACTGCAATTATACAGCAAAACTTGAAGGGATTCCTAATGATCCTTTTACAGGAATCTGTGTATCTAATGTGAGTATCACAAATAGTGACATGAAGAAATTGCAATGGAATTGCACTGATGTTGAAGGTGTTTCAAGCAATGTTAGTCCTGTCCCTTGTGAATTGCTATCACAGAAGGAAGAGAAGAAATTTGATTGTCCTTTTCCAGATGAAAAACTTCCCATTGAAAGTGTTATGTTGAAGACTTGTTCCTTTAAAAGTGTCTAATTCTTATAGTAATATGATTATGAATGTAGTTAAATTTTGAATCCAATATCCATTATAGTAAAAACAGTATTGTGATCTATGTATTTAGGAGATTTTAGTGAAATGAAGTTGTATTACTATTAAAATTTACAAATATATAGTGACTATTTTACAAAATTTATTTGCTATTCAGCTTTATTCTGCTTTATGCTGTTTGACAACAAGGTTCAATGTCTTTAAGCATGTTTAAACTATGTTTTCCAACAAACATGATGCATAAGGAGCAAGAGATTTTATTTTTCTGCAATCTAGCCTCACACACCTTCAAATGATGATGATGTCCGTTCACTTTGAACTAAGATTAGAAAGAAAATATTATTCCCATCTTAGTCAAATCAAGATCTAAGCTCAAAATACATCTTTATCATGGACTTAAGCTGAAGTAAATTGAGAAATTATTTGAAAACATTGAAAAAATACAGTGATTTTCATGCCATTTTCTACTAGTGGTTGCTGCTGCTTAGCCTTCTATTTCTCACTTGAATAAGTATCCTCAAATCTTGTGGCTTTATGGAGTGAAATTTTGCTCAAAAGAATCCATGGCAATGTGGTGTTCCTTCTGTCAGGGAGGAAGAGGGAGTCAAAAACAGGACAAAAGTTTGTAAATTTCTAAAATGGTAAAGACCGAAAAGTGGTTGTTCTTACATAGAAAAGAAGTTGGTTGGACTCAAGCATTTGAACAACATCTTCCATTTTGAGTTTTGGATTCATGTCAAGATCTACACACCATAGAGCAAGCAAAATAAATCGCTTTAGAACTATGGAAGAAGGCTTTTTGGGCAATTTCGGATCAACCAAGTCCGAAATCTTGCCACTGGAAATCATTGACTTGAACCAGTCCACTATATAGGCCTGCAATTTTGATGTAGTCATGATAACAAATTAATTATCTCAACCATTCTAAGTAGTTATCAAAACCAATCGCTCATGAATCCAATATTGTTTACCTGTGGTTGACTGTGATGTGATGGAAATGGAATCCTTCCTGATATAGTCTCCATTATAAGTATTCCGAAATCATAAATGTCATTACTCTCAGTGAAGTTACTAGTGGACCACATTAATATAAGAAAAATGAATTTTAAAATAATTAGTAGTTAATGGGAAATTGAATACAATTTCAAATTAATTCATGAAGATTGAATAATCTCACCCCCAATGTTTACCTCATAGAGTGACTAGAGTTAGAACTTTGAAGCTTAAAAAGGCCAAAATCAGAGATCTTAGGATTCCATTGTTGGTCAAGTAATATATTCCTAGATTTTATGCTGCCATGGATAATCTTTGGTTCAACTTCCTCATGAAGGTATGCAATTCTGCAGAAGTAAATTTAAATTCTTCATATTATACACATTATTGTAAACATAAATTTCTTTAACAAAGTTGTTACATAACATGATTTCAGGGTCGGATTCGCACCCATGTGCAACAGCTTGTAGAATGTGCAATCTGATAGGCCATGTTAGAGGGCTCAGTGATCCTTGAAATTCATGAAGCCATTTATGCAGATTTCCATTATCTATATATTCAGATACTAACAGCCTGATACAAAAAGCCTAGCCTGTTAATTAGTTAGTATATGAAATATGAATACTATATACTATAAGATAATATAAATAGACCTCTTTGGTTTAATCGTTTAAACCTGCAAGTTCTATTAGTAGAGTATCCTATCAATTTCACAAGTCTCTTGTGCTTGGCACTTGCAGTTAACTCCACTTGTGAAGCAAAAGACTCCTCAGGTTGGCAACTAAAACATGTAAACAAATCAAATAATAAAACAATCACACCATTATTAAGGAATGCAGAGAATAACATATAATCTTCACTAGCAAGGTTTATGTAATATACTCTCCCCCTTTCCAAAATAACATGAACTAAATGTATTGTGTCAAGTGACAGATATTTTGGAACAGATGGAGCAACAACTTTGTTTATACCTGTGACAAGGTAGCTTCTTCACAACCACCTTCATATTATTAGCTAACAGACCTCTATAAACTGTTCCATTGTCCCCACTTTCAATCACATTTCTTTCAGCAAATCCATTTGTAGCATCCTCTAACTCCTCTACCTGAAAGTGCTGACACATAACTCCTTTGAACTCTGGTGAGTCAGATTGGAGTAACTCAGCACCATCATGATCATCAAGATCATCTTCACTTGATAAATACTCAGAGTTCTTCTCAAGTTCTGAAAAGTTGCATGATGCTGATGAAAGCAACAATGATCTATATTTGTCAAGGGATGAAGATCTATGAAGAACACTACTGAGGCGCCTGCAGACATCTGATTTGGATAAAGAGAAACGTGCTTTGTAGGATTCCTCTCGACGAGGATGATAGTGTATGCAGCAGATGCATATGATTATACATACTGTAAGAATGAATGCTGCAATGGAAGATACAAGCAAAACCCATAATGGTATTCCAAAGAATATTGGTGTTGATAGCAATGATGAGAGATTCTGCAGTTTCATGATGAATGATAGAATAAGACAAAAGGTAAAGAAAGATAAAAGTGAGAGTTGCACTCAGCAACGTTTGAATTTCAGTTATATATATATGGAACAAAACCACATGGAAAATCGGAAATATTGATGCTAGTTAGTTACTGTCAAGTTGAGTTTGAATTGGAGACTGCTATAGTATGTGATTTATGAAGTGATCTAAGCTATTTGGTAATGTTTTTATTTTGAAAAAAAATAGTTAAATTCTTTCAAACATAGAAAGCCTTTTTTAATTGTATAACAAAAAAAAAATTAACCTCACTGTATGTCCGATATTATTCTTTTTTTTTTAAGCTGTTATTCCGGCAGAAATTTAAACCAAAACAAAATTAATAATGGATATGATCATATCAATATATAAACTAGCAAAACATTAATCAAAATGTAATATAAGTTTAAGAAAATTGTTTCAATATACAAGACTTTCTGCATTACAAATTATATATTAAACAACTAAAGTACGTTAACATATATGAATAACGTTAATTTTGTAACATAATAGATAGCATTTTCCACATGTTACTTACAACCTTATCCCAACCATATACAAAAGAATGGATATTATATTATATCCCCTCCCAAAGTATATTTGCAAATAAAGAAAAACCCCAACATCCAAAGAGGTAACATTATGTAAATTTGAATGGCTGACGCAAGCAAAGCTGCTCAATGATCCCTTCATCAATGGGTTTATTTATAGGAACAACCTTGATTTCATACAGCTTTGGCCACAATTTTCCAGTCACTGCAAGCAATACATGAGTTACATAAACTTGCTGAAAATGATAACGGAATCTAAAAGCCAAAAAAAGATATTGTTGGAACGAACAATAAATAAATAGAAATAGAAGGGCTTATATATAATCTTTGGAAGTTTGACCGCAATTCTTTTTAAATGAACAAAAAATAAACCAAAACGTTGGAGCTTACCAAAAATTCTTTTCTGCTGACGATCCCATGCTATCCCATTCAAAACATCAATAGCCTAAAATGTAAATGCATAAGCAATGAGTCAAATCCAACAGTTACCTCTTGAAACAATTTGATCTAATAAAAACGGAACAGAGGATTATTAATTCAATCCCATTATTAAAATGTAGCTGCAACACAGGCATGCAAACATATGCATAGGATCCAAAAAAATCTTGTTTAGAGAGATCAAAAGGTTCAGGTTACTTACAGTATACCCGGCATCAATCAGTCCTTTCCTGCATATTGTAGACAAAATGTGAATGTAAGCAACAAATGACAAACATAATTGTTAGAGTTCTCCCCTATTTGGTCCTCATTCCTCAATAGATAATCAAGTTGGAACTTGAACGATCATTTTTAGCACATTGTTGCCATGTAATGATAAAATTGGTGTTTACTTTAATCATTATATCATTTATTTACTCATAAGCACTAAGTAGTTAGTCTGTATATAGACAAGAAAAAAGAAGTCATGCCTTAAATTTGGGAGGAGAATCCATCCAAGAACACGGCCATCATTCGGAGAGATTCTTACAATACAATCGGTCTGCATAGTAAAATATCAACCTCAAAGTCCAGCTTAACAAAGAATCTTGGGCCAAAAAAATGATGCATATAAGATCAATTTGCTTTAGCTTTAACTACAAAAATAGTTAAACATAAAATGACATACTGTAAAAACATTCGCCCAAACTTCACCATCTATATATTCCAATTCATTGAGATTATACACTTGCTGATCCTTATAGTAGATAGTATGCTTTGATAAAGCTACATAAAAGAGGGTGAGTTAAATTCAATGAAAGTACATGACAAGCAAAGGTAAACTAATTAAAGGTTGGGGAAGAGACCATGCATTTAAATGGAGAAAAGGAAAGGAATAAAATCTCATTAGAGGCAGACCTTTAAATGTTCGAGGGTCAAGTTGATACAATGTTGAACTGCCATCACTTCCAAAGAGGACTTTTCCATCAGTCGCCAGACCCCAACCATCTTTCATCTCATGATTGAATGTCCCTAACTACAATAATTGTAAAAGCAAGATTTCAGAAATCTAACTAGTTGGTTTAATAGTCATCTTGGGACATATGAAATAACAAAAGATTAAGAAAGAATAAGAACATGATCATGTAGCAAATGCAAACCAACCACAATCTGATCATGCTGTGATCTCCTTGCAGAGTCTTATTGAATCTAAAAAATGGAAGCTACTTAATTCATGACAAGAAACAAATGATTGTATGACTGAGAAGGTAAAGCACAAACTTCGCCTAAAGTTTTCTGGTCATATATGAAACCAACTTTCTGCAGCCAAGTTACTTGGAACAGCCTACAAAATATGCAACAGTAACTTATTAGAATCAGAATATCAAACCAACATGCAAGTGTTAAAGAAAACAACTAAAACTGCTTGGCATCAAATGTATAAGCAAATAACACATTAAGAGACCCTAGGTAAACATCCCCTACAACACTCCTTAACACATGGACATTCACCCTTTCCTTCTTTTACTACTGCCTAATCATCAACACTCAACAGTAGATTATTTTTTTTTAATTTATCTGCATATGCATAGTGCATCAAAATAAACCAAAAAAGAAAATGTCAATTTTCATCACATACCTTTTATCAAGTAGAGTTAAACCTTCTCCAAATAAAGAATCACCCATCCTCTGAAGCTCCTCCACCTTCATGCAGTAAAAATATAGATGTTTACAAATTACAATAGCTTCCATATTGTGCAATATCCAATCAAGGGATGCACTAACAATATACATATCTATGCCCCAATTGAAATGTCTAATTACCAATTTCATACCTAAGCGGTGGTACATCTTTATCTTTGACATTCAGTTTAAGTTACTTTTTTCTCAAATTAGGTCCAGTAGTGTACTTGTCTAAAATTTCTCATAGTGTTCTAAAGTCTATAAAGAAAATTAATTCATATAAGAGAAATTATATCTATACCATTGCAACATACAAGTAGATGCATAAAAAAAGGGCATGTCTCTTGATTGCACCAATTTGCTTGTCACCAATTGTTATTCTTATGAATGAATAATAATTTGAAAACATATGGAACCGAGTATCTGAACAAGCATGCAAAATTGTTTAAGAACCAGGGTTCTATACCTTGCCTGTATGAAGAGCAACTCTTCGGACAGATGACTGAAACAACAAATAATTAAAACAATTAATAATTTTGTCCTATCACAATGCGTGAGTAAAAGGAAAACTAGGAAAGGGAAAGAAGCAACATACCCTGCCATATAGACCAGTAGATTCAAATAAGGTGTCATTTCCAGCATAAAGAAGGCCCTGAAAGCAGGAAAGCCATTTTTACCCGCAATTAGACCTTAAATAATAACTAAATTAACATATTGACATTCCATAAATTATATAATGCATGCTGAACAATTTTCCCAAATTCTTAAAGAGTAAGTCTCCTTAATACAAAGCTTGTTGTTCACTATCATTAGGTTGTTCACTATCATTAAGATGACTATGTGCTAATGAAGTTCTCAAGTTCATTGTTGAATTTATTCTTACTTTTATGATCACACAAAAGTTTGATATGCTTTTTTTATCTAATATGGACATAGAAGACAGACTAGAATCAAATTTTCAGGTTTTGGACAAGCCATTTAACAACCTTGAAGCACAAACACAGCATTATCCAAATTATTTGCAAACAAATACATTAAATCATACCAATTCGCAAGTCGCAACCATATAATTCTAAACAGGGAAAAAGTGATCATACAAAATATTCGAAATCCATAACCAAAAAAAAAATTGATTTGCCTGGGTGAAGGCTTCTGGGTCGTGAGGGAACTCGTTGACCACGTTGACCATCTCATAGGAAACATAATTTCCGAATGCGCGCCACTTGTTCGACGAAATGAACAAGAGAGCCGCGACGGAAACAAAGAGAACCCCCGAGAGAAGTACGGAGACGGTGGCGTAAGGACGACGAGCCTTATTGCGGCGTGGGGGAGAATTAGCAGCAGCCGCCATGGAAGAAGCTTGTGGCGCTGCGAGATGTTCACCGTGCCTCTTCTTCTTCAGCGATCTGGCTCCCATGGATGCGGTGGCTTTTCATTGAAGAGAGTAAGAGACAGAAAAGAGTGAAGTGAGGAAGGTTATTTGGCGGCGCACGATAGCACGGAAATCAGCAATGGTGCTAAAATGCGCCAGCTAATTTGTGTCTGAGTGTTTGGGTGTAGTTAGTACTTATTAGTTTTCCGTTTCCGAGATTTGGTATTAATAGCTCGTTGACTTTGTGACGGCTGAAAAGAAGGACGTGTCACGGAGTTGGATTAATCAGCTGCGGCCAACTCCACTATAAGCCTATGCCGTGTCACGGAGTTGGATTAATCAGCTGCGGCCAACTCCACTATAAGCCTATGCCGTGTCACGGAGTTGGATTTATTAAACCACTTTTTTATTTTAATTCATGACAATAATAAAATCCTTTTACGGATCATAAATTCATTCTAACAAAATATATAAATTTAATTATAATTTTAATTTTTATCTTAATTTTTATTTTTATCTTATTATTTTTATTTTGCAAAGACATAAAAGATCTCAATGTTTATCAATTAGAAATAATTAGATTTAGTTTGAATAAATAATTTAAACATTTTTTAAAAAATTAAAA